>NW_027193929.1:0-93239 GCF_032444005.1 Ranitomeya imitator | reverse complement strand
ACTGATTGATTTAATGATTTTTTTTGGTAGATTTTGGAACCCAAATCAAGCAAAAAAATTAATAGGCTTTCTATGGCCCACAATTGGGGAGAGAGAGAGAGATGGCACACCCAGGAGTCAAGACTGGCACACAAGCAGAAGGGGCAATATGAATCTCCCACAGATTTTTTTTTTTTTTTTTTTTTTTCAGGGAGACTTGAGAGAAAAAAAAATACAAAAAAAATGATTTTTTTCAGGAATAATTTAGAAACCAAAGAAAATAAAATGATTGTTTCAGGGAGAATTTAGAAAACAAATAAAACAAAAAATAGGCTTTCTAGGGCCCACTGAGTGACAGATGACGCACACAGGAGTCAGGAGTGGCACACAAGCCCAGAGGCCAATATTAATCTCCCACTGATTGATTTAGTGATTTTTTTTGGTAGATTTTGGAACCCAAATCAAGCAAAAAAATTAATAGGCTTTCTATGGCCCACAATTGGGGAGAGAGAGAGAGATGGCACACCCAGGAGTCAAGACTGGCACACAAGCAGAAGGGGCAATATGAATCTCCCACAGATTTTTTTTTTTTTTTTTTTTTCAGGGAGACTTGAGAGAAAAAAAATACAAAAAAAATGATTTTTTTCAGGAATAATTTAGAAACCAAAGAAAAAAAAATGGTTGTTTCAGGGAGAATTTAGAAAACAAATAAAACAAAAAATAGGCTTTCTAGGGCCCACTGAGTGACAGATGACGCACACAGGAGTCAGGAGTGGCACACAAGCCCAGAGGCCAATATTAATCTCCCACTGATTGATTTAGTGATTTTTTTTGGTAGATTTTGGAACCCAAATCAAGCAAAAAAATTAATAGGCTTTCTATGGCCCACTATTTGTGAGAGAGATGGCACGCTCAGGACTGGCACACAAGCCCAGAGGCCAATATTAATCTCCCATTTTTTTTTTTCCAGGGAAAATTTATAAACCCAATAAAAAAAATAATAATAAATAGGCTTTCTATGGCCCACTATCTGAGAGAGAGAGATGGCACGCTTAGGACTGGCACACAAGCCCAAAGCCCAATATTAATCTCCCACTGATTGATTGATTGATTTTTTCAGGTAGAATTATGAACCCAAATCAACCAAAAAAATAAATATTCTTTCTATGGCCCACTATTTGTGAGAGAGATGGCACGCTCAGGACTGGCACACAAGCCCAGAGGCCAATATTAATCTCCCACTTTTTTTTTTTCCAGGGAAAATTTATAAACCCAATAAAATAATAAAAAAATAGGCTTTCTATGGCCCACTATCTGAGAGAGAGAGAGATGGCACGCTTAGGACTGGCACACAAGCCCAAAGGCCAATATTAATCTCCCACTGATTGATTTAATGATTTTTTCAGGTAGAATTTAGAACCCAAATCAAGCAAAAAAATTAATAGGCTTTCTATGGCCCACTGAGTGAGAGATGGCACACACAGGAGTGTTGTGAATTCTGTGGCTGAATTCACTCCTGTGGTCACAAGTGGTATTGCAGCCTCTGGGCTTCCTCCCTCAGGTGTTTTGGTGAGCTCGTTGGCTGCCTTGCTATTTAACTCCACCTGAGTCTGTCTTCCTTGCTCCTTGTCAATGTTCCAGTGTTGGATCTGAGCTACTGCATCTTTCCTGTGGCCTGCTGCTCTGCTAGATAAGTGTTACTTTGTTTTTGTTTCCGTTTTTTCTGTCCAGCTGTGCTATTCTCTTTTGCTGGAAGCTCTGAGACGCAAAGGGTGCACCGCCGTGCCGTTAGTTCGGCACGGTGGGTCTTTTTGCCCCCCTTTGCGTGGTTCTGCTTTAGGGTTTTTTGTAGACTGCATAGTTCTCTTTGCTATCCTCGCTCTGTCTAGAATATCGGGCCTCACTTTGCTGAATCTATTTCATTCCTACGTTTTGTCTTTTCATCTTGCTAACAGTCATTATATGTGGGGGGCTGCCTATTCCTTTGGGGTATTTCTCTGAGGCAAGTCAGGCTTGTATTTCTATCTTCAGGCTAGTCAGCTCCTCAGGCAGTGCCGAGTTGCATAGGTAGTGTTAGGCGCAATCCACTGCTGCTTTTAGTTGTGTGAGGATAGGTTCAGGTATTGCAGTCTGCAGAGATTCCACGTCTCAGAGCTTGTTCTATTGTTTTTGGGTTATTGCCATATCACTGTATGTGCGCTGATTACTGCACACTGTGTTGCCTGATAGCACAGCATAACAGTACAAGGAGCCAAACCAATGATTCTCAATAGAGGGAAAAAAGAAGTCCTGACATCATTTTTTTTTTTTCCTCAGCTCTGTCTTCAGTTTTTTTTTTCCCCTAGACATTAGAGTGCTTCAGGACACAGCTGTGGACATGGATATTCAGGCTCTGTGCTCCTCAATGGATAATCTCGTTATAAATGTACAAAAGATTCAAGATACAATTGATCAGAAATCTATGCTAGAACCAAGAATTCCTATTCCTGATTTGTTTTTTGGTGACAGAACTAAGTTCCTGAGCTTCAAAAATAATTGTAAGCTATTTCTGGCCTTGAAACCTCATTCTTCTGGTAATCCTATTCAACAGGTTTTGATTATTATTTCTTTTTTGCTCGGCGACCCTCAAGACTGGGCGTTTTCTCTTGCGCCAGGAGACCCTGCATTGAGTAATGTTGATGCGTTTTTCCAGGCGCTTGGATTGCTTTACGATGAGCCTAATTCAGTGGATCAGGCTGAGAAAAATTTGCTGGCTTTATGCCAGGGTCAGGATGATGTAGAAGTATATTGTCAGAAATTTAGGAAGTGGTCAGTACTCACTCTGTGGAATGAATCTGCACTGGCGGCTTGGTTCAGAAAGGGTCTCTCTGAAGCTCTTAAGGATGTCATGGTGGGATTTCCTATGCCTGCTCGTTTGAATGAGTCTATGTCCTTGGCCATTCAGATCGGTCGTCGCTTGCGCGAGCGTAAATCTGTGCACCATCTGGCGGTATTGTCTGAGAGTACACCTGAGCCTATGCAGTGCGACAGGACTATGACTAAAGTTGAACGGCAAGAACACAGACGTATGAACAGGCTGTGTTTCTACTGTGGTGATTCCACTCATGCTATTTCTAATTGTCCTAAGCGCACTAGGCGGTTCGATAGCTCTGCCGTCATTGGTACTGTACAGTCCAAATTCCTTCTGTCCATTACCTTGATATGCTCTTTGTCATCGTATTCTGTCATGGCGTTTGTGGATTCAGGCGCTGCCCTGAATCTGATGGATTTGGATTATGCTAAACGTTGTGGATTTTTCTTGGAGCCTTTGCGGTGTCCTATTCCGTTGAGAGGAATTGATGCTACACCTTTGGCCAAGAATAAGCCTCAGTACTGGGCCCAGCTGACCATGTGCATGGCTCCTGCACATCAGGAAGTTATTCGCTTTCTGGTACTGCATAATCTGCATGATGTGGTCGTGTTGGGGTTGCCATGGCTACAAACCCATAATCCAGTATTAGATTGGAACTCTATGTCGGTAACCAGCTAGGGTTGTCCCAGGAGATCTGCAATTCTGGGTTCCATCCTCGTTTCTCTTCAGGACAGGTTGAGTCTTCGGACTGTCCTGGTGTGGATTCTGTGGTGGACAGGTTGCAGCTGATCTGGACTCAGGTAGTGGACAATTTGACCTTGTCCCAGGAGAAGGCTCAGCTTTTCGCTAATCGTAGACGCCGTGTGGGTCCCCGACTTCGTGTTGGGGATCTGGTTTGGTTATCTTCTCGTCATATTCCTATGAAGGTTTCCTCTCCTAAATTTAAACCTCGTTTTATTGGTCCGTATAGGATTTCTGAGATTCTCAATCCGGTGTCTTTTCGTCTGACCCTCCCAGACTCCTTTTCCATACATAATGTATTCCATAGGTCGTTGTTGAGAAGATACGTGGCACCTATGGTTCCATCTGTGGAGCCTCCTGCCCCTGTTTTGGTGGAGGGGGAATTGGAGTATATTGTGGAGAAAATTTTGGATTCTCGTGTCTCTAGACGGAAACTCCAGTATCTGGTCAAATGGAAGGGTTATGCTCAGGAGGATAATTCCTGGGTTTTTGCCTCTGATGTCCATGCCCCAGATCTTGTTCGTGCCTTTCATGTGGCTCATCCTGGTCGGCCTGGGGGTTCTGGTGAGGGTTCAGTGACCCCTCCTCAAGGGGGGGGTACTGTTGTGAATTCTGTGGCTGAATTCACTCCTGTGGTCACAAGTGGTATTGCAGCCTCTGGGCTTCCTCCCTCAGGTGTTCTGGTGAGCTCGTTGGCTGCCTTGCTATTTAACTCCACCTGAGTCTGTCTTCCTTGCTCCTTGTCAATGTTCCAGTGTTGGATCTGAGCTACTGCATCTTTCCTGTGGCCTGCTGCTCTGCTAGATAAGTGTTACTTTGTTTTTGTTTCCGTTTTTTCTGTCCAGCTGTGCTATTCTCTTTTGCTGGAAGCTCTGAGACGCAAAGGGTGCACCGCCGTGCCGTTAGTTCGGCACGGTGGGTCTTTTTGCCCCCCTTTGCGTGGTTCTGCTTTAGGGTTTTTTGTAGACTGCATAGTTCTCTTTGCTATCCTCGCTCTGTCTAGAATATCGGGCCTCACTTTGCTGAATCTATTTCATTCCTACGTTTTGTCTTTTCATCTTGCTAACAGTCATTATATGTGGGGGGCTGCCTATTCCTTTGGGGTATTTCTCTGAGGCAAGTCAGGCTTGTATTTCTATCTTCAGGCTAGTCAGCTCCTCAGGCAGTGCCGAGTTGCATAGGTAGTGTTAGGCGCAATCCACTGCTGCTTTTAGTTGTGTGAGGATAGGTTCAGGTATTGCAGTCTGCAGAGATTCCACGTCTCAGAGCTTGTTCTATTGTTTTTGGGTTATTGCCATATCACTGTATGTGCGCTGATTACTGCACACTGTGTTGCCTGATAGCACAGCATAACACAGGAGTAAGGAGTGGCACACAAGCCCTGAGGCCAATATTTTTCTCCCACTGATTGATTGATTGATTTTTTCAGGTAGAATTAGGAACCCAAATCAACCAAAAAAATAAATAGGCTTTCTATGGCCCACTATTTGTGAGAGAGATGGCACGCTCAGGACTGGCACACAAGCCCAGAGGCCAATATTAATCTCCCATTTTTTTTTTTTTCCAGGGAAAATTTATAAACCCAATAAAAAAAATTATAATAAATAGGCTTTCTATGGCCCACTATCTGAGAGAGAGAGATGGCACGCTTAGGACTGGCACACAAGCCCAAAGGCCAATATTAATCTCCCACTGATTGATTTATTGATTTTTTCAGGTAGAATTTAGAACCCAAATCAAGCAAAAAAATTAATAGGCTTTCTATGGCCCACTGAGTGAGAGATGGCACACACAGGAGTAAGGAGTGGCACACAAGCCCTGAGGCCAATATTTTTCTCCCACTGATTGATGTTGTGATTTTTTCTGGTAGATTTTGGAACCCAAATCAAGCAAAAAAATAAATAGGCTTTCTATGGCCCACTGAGTGAGAGATGACACTGACATTTCTGCTAGAGTGCCATCTCTGTCTATCTTAATCTCCCACAAAAAAAAAAAAAAAAGGAACTGTCCTTTAATTACTATCTCCCTGCAGTAATCTCAGCCAGGTATGGCAGGCAGCAATAAGGAGTGGACTGATGCACAAATTAAATAAAAAGTGTGGACAAACAAACAAGATAGCTGTGCAGAAAGGAAGGAACAAGAGGATTTGTGCTTTGAAAAAAGCAGTTGGTTTGCACAGCGGCGTACACACAGCAATGCAGCTATCAGGGAGCCTTCTAGGGCAGCCCAATGAGCTACAGCGCTGAGGAAAAAAAAAAAAAAGGAGCTTCCACTGTCCCTGCACACCGAAGGTGGTGTTGGGCAGTGGAAATCGCTACAGCACAAGCGGTTTTGTGGTTAATGGACCCTGCCTAACGCTATCCCTGCTTCTGACGAAGCGGCAGCAACCTCTCCCTAAGCTCAGATCAGCAGCAGTAACATGGCGGTCGGCGGGAACTCCCCTTTATAGCCCCTGTGACGCCGCAGACAGCAAGCCAATCACTGCAATGCCCTTCTCTAAGATGGTGGGGACCAGGACCTATGTCATCACGCTGCCCACACTCTGCGTTTACCTTCATTGGCTGAGAAATGGCGCTTTTCGCGTCATTAAAACGCGACTTTGGCGCGAAAGTCGCGTACCGCATGGCCGACCACGCACAGGGGTCGGATCGGGTTTCATGAAACTCGACTTCGCCAAAAGTCGGCGACTTTTGAAAATGTTCGACCCGTTTCGCTCAACCCTACTCTTGAGTTCTCTCACCAGGATATTTTTTACCTATAGAGATGGGCAGGTTACTTTCTGGTGCATTGGCCAGGTCAGTAGTCTCTGGCCTTTGGAAGTGAGGCTCACAAATCTTTTACCTTCCACTATCCCAGGTGCAGCTTTAGATAACCAGGCTTGTGTATTGTCATCATTGCACCACTATTAAATCAATTACTGCTAGATTTGCGGCCTTTGATTTTCTCTACCAGGTTAAAGTCGACATTTTATTTTTGCCAGACAATAGAATGCCAGATTTGGTGTCTGTATTTAAAGCTAAAAAAGAGCGGAGTCAAAGGCCTTACTATTAGCCTCTTGCGGCCGAGCCGTATAGGAAATGGGTATATGCCTAATTGTAGAGGTCTTCAATCAACGATTATGTTTTCTAACCTAAGTAGGACAGGAAGTGTCTCTTTATGAGATTCAAGATCTATATTTCTGTGAGTCAGAAGGTTGTCCATGGACAGGACTTCAAGATATTCATGAGGCCTCAACAAAGAGGAGGTTTCAGAGACAAGCTGACTTATGGTAGAGTTGTCCTTAATAGTATGGCTGGTAAGGCTTGCCTGACGGATGTCCTCATCTGGTTCTTCATAATCTTAAACTCATGGGTAATACCTGTACTAGTTCTGAAGATTGAGTTACTTTTTGTAAGCCAATGGCTGTTGATTAAATTTGGGTGAATTGAATCTCGGCACTCCGGCCCTTTGAAAAGTCTGTGTCTGCTGGATGAGAGCTGTGCAAATCTCTTACCTACTGGAAACCCCAGCATGGCTTTTGGTTAGTTGAATGGCACAACGTCTTCCGTGCGACTTTAATGGACACCAGTGTCAACAGAATGGGTACTTCCATTTTGGGTGATTGCGTAAAAATTATTTTATCTTCCCACTCAGCAGGTCAGCGGGGTCCTCTCTTCTGTAGAGTATAAGCTCTTATGATCAGCGGGGTCTTTTCTCTCTCTTCTGTAGAGTGTAAGCTCTTATGATTAACATGGTCCTCTCTCTCTCCTGTAGAGTGTAAGCTCTTATGGTCAGCGGGGTCCTCTCTCTTCTGTAGAGTGTAAGCTCTTATGGTCAGCGGGGTCCTCTCTCTTCTGTAGAGTGTAAGCTCTTATGACCAGCGGGGTCCTCTCTCTCTTCTGTAGAGTGTAAGTGCAGCGCCCCAGAGACCTGGTCGTTGCAGTATGGCCCCAAGGCGAGTAGCGGTACGTCCGATGGCACTAAAGAGTTCTCCTGACCAGGTATCACCAGAACACATTACACTTCACACTCCGGCCACTAGGGGGAGAAAAAGGCTTCATTTATTGGGCCACTCCTCACACTGGTAAAACTAGGGGCTGGGGAGGAAGTTAGTCAGAAGCTGACTGGGTTGGAACCAGTTAACATCCCGTGACGGGGTGTTGCGGGGAGAAGACACAGGGGGGTCCCTGTCAGGCGTGGGAACCTGGCAGGTGCCTAGCGACAGAACAGAACGTTACAGAACCGCGCCTGCACACCTTGCGGCGGTATCCTAAGGAAGAGACAAGAGGGGAAGAATATTGTGGAACAGTGTAAACGAGATCAGCACAAAGGAGAGCCAGTAAGAGTCGTGCCAAGAGAGGAAGGCAACATCTTACTGAGGCGCGTAGTCGGTGGCCGGATCACCGTAGGAGTAACTGACTTCACGCATTACTTCAAATTCCGCTAGACAGTCAATTATAGGTTGGCTGTCTACCTTCTACACCTACGAAGACATAGGGGGCAACATTGGGAGAGGGGCGTCTCTAGGGTCCCGGAAGACCTCCAAGCCTTCCCGTCAAACGGGTGGCGTCCTAGCCATAACATATCTGGGGGACGTTAGAAACTAGCAACATCTGGAACCAAAGAACGAGAGAGAGAGAGAGAGCTGTAGAGAACGAACGAAAAGAAACAGCAGTTGTGAGGACTATTCCGAATGCTCAGCAGGGTAGGACTACAACACACAGGCGCTATTGGTAGGCAACAATTTCCATCTGCGAGGGAAACTCTGGATGTGCCCATCGGACCGGCCGGTCTCTGATAGCCCAGTTGAACGTGCTCTGGACTGAGTGTACTGAAGCCTTCAGTAAAAGGTAAAGAGACTGCAACCCTGTGTCCTCGTTATTGCCTGCACCTCACACCATCACCATCCACCCTATTGGGAAGCCCTGGGGATTTACTTCACCTGTGGGAAGGTATACCATCCGGCTGCTATTCCATCACCCCAGCGGACCCCACAGCAGCGTCGGTCACCCTGACCGAACACCAGAGGTGGCGTCACGAACCCCTAACAGACTATACCACCACCTTCATTGGACGCCCCTTAGCAGGGTCACAGACCGGGTCTAGCCACCGTGACTGCCTCAGAACCGAACCAAAGAGGCTCGGTACCGAAACGTCGTGGCCCTGTGTCTGGGGGCGCTCCATAAGCTCATATGATCAGCGGGGTCTTTTCTCTCTCTTTTGTAGAGTGTAAGTTCTTATGATTAACGTAGTCCTTTCTCTCTTCTGTAGAGTGTAAGCTCTTATGGTCAGCAGGGTCCTCTCGTCTGTAGAGTGTAAGTTCTTATGATTAACGTAGTCCTCTCTTCTGTAGAGTGTAAGTACTTATGATTAACGTAGTCCTTTCTCTGTCCTGTAGAGTGTAAGTTCTTATGATCAGTGGGGTCTTCTCTCTCTCCTGTAGAGTGTAAGTTCTTATGATCAGTGGGGTCCTCTCTCCTGTAGAGTGTAAGTTCTTATGATTAACGTAGTCCTTTATCTCTTCTGTAGAGTGTAAGCTCTTATGGTCAGTGGGGTCTTCTCTCTCCTGTAGAGTGTAAGCTCTTATGGTCAGTGGGGTCTTCTCTCTCCTGTAGAGTGTAAGCTCTTATGGTCAGTGGGGTCCTCTCTCTCCTGTAGAGTGTAAGTTCTTATGATCAGTGGGGTCTTCTCTCTCTCCTGTAGAGTGTAAGTTCTTATGATCAGTGGGGTCCTCTCTCCTGTAGAGTGTAAGTTCTTATGATTAACGTAGTCCTTTCTCTCTTCTGTAGAGTGTAAGCTCTTATGGTCAGTGGGGTCCTCTCTCCTGTAGAGTGTAAGTTCTTATGATCAGTGAGGTCCTCTCTCTCTCTTCTGTAGAGTGTAAGCTCTTATGGTCAGTGAGATTCTCTTTCTCTCCTCTACGTGTAAGTTTTGAGCAATTACAAGCTTTACGGTAAAATTAAAAAATCTCATTTTGGGGGAAAATTTGTCAAAGTTGGCGATTTTGAATTGCAAAGATCCACTCATCTCTAGTGAATAACCTTGCAGCCCATCTTCAACAGGAGCGCAACAACCTTAGATCTTGAAGGGCATGCATCACTACACCCCTTGGAAGGCTCTGAAGTTCTGTCTCTTTATTAAGAAGTACAGATCATCCTCTTGAACGTCTACAATTATTTATCTGTTCCTTCTTTAGAGTCCCCAGGAGACTTTGCTGCAACATGCCTTCCAGAGACAAGGATGATTCACTATTTTCCCAGGCACTGACACTTCATCTGCCACAATGCCATTGGGATTACCCACTTAAATCTGACCCTGACTCATCACAACACTAGAAACCATATCACTATTCAACCCTTAGGTGATGACTTTGCATCACTTGCACCTGCAACCACAGATAACATGACTATGGAGAGTTCTAAGTGCGAAACGCGTTGGTTTTTGCCTTGATGCAATAGTTTTAACGTACCTGGAACCTTTTAACCTGTACTAATAAAATGGTGAACTTTTATATCCAAATGGCTGGATAGCTTCATTTGCTTAGCCTGCTGTACATTGCTTGCTGTTGTTGCAGCAGACTGCCGAGCAAGTGGATAATCCCTTCTTCATAATGTACCTGGTTGTAAAGTAACATGGCGCGGGGCGAGGTACTCATCTCCTATGTCCTTGCACGTTACATGAAGATGGGAGTCCTGGCTGGGTGTGTGGACTTGTGCTTCGTGGGGAGCTACGCCCTTGAAGACAGCATGTAACCGATAACTTTGGTTGGCCAGAACCAAGTGTTTGCAGTTCAATGAGGGAGGCCACCATTTAAAAATAAACTCTTGTACTCAACGATAACTTGGGAGAGGTGGGGATGATATACAGTAGATAGTGGATACAAAACTTGATGAATGTTTCCTTCATAATACGGAGAATTTTCCACACACAATTTCAATTCCTTCTTCTCTTGTTTTCTATCTTCACCATTCCAGTCTACTTTATCACAGCCCAGCTCAGTACTATAGTTCAGTTAGCAAAAGTCATATGCTCAACCTGCGGTTCCAAATCTTCTTTCCCTTCTAGGGAACTATATTGCCAGTATGACCAATACTCATCTTCTCAGTACCTGACGCTCTGGAACTCCCACCCACGGCACTCTCTTCATCTTATGTACTCTGTCCTGTTTAGACCCGTTACTTCTCTGAGTTATAAACTCTGGGCCGTACTGTTAAGCATCCTGACCCAGTAGCCGTCTCTGATCGCTCTCACTGTTCCTTTGGTCACTTTTCTTCTACTTTTCGCCAGGATCTCGCTATCTTTTATCTCAGTCTACTCTCAAGTTAGAGCCACCCACAACATAAGGCACTGCTCACAGATCAAACCTTGTATCTGCGTTCTACGTACACTGGGCCCTTTCTGACCTTCTGACAGAAGCTATCTCTGTCTCTTCAGCCTAGCCCATCCAACTCCAGGCTAGTCCCAACCATTAGCTCTAACTTTCCCTACTGTCAGGCAGCACATCATTAACGCAAGTCACCATTCAAATTACATGATATAACAATACATTTGTTCTTCAAGGGGGAATGTGGGCAATATGTCCATTTCCTTACACTAGCACTGCAGCTTTTTTTCTTTTCATTTGCCATCTTTTTTAATCCATTTGTATTCAGAAGATTTTCATTATTAGGGAATCTGTCAGGAGGATAAACCCTCTATATGTGCACAAGGGCATATGAAGTTGAATAAAATGATAACTTGATATCTGCAATGTCTTATTCCAAAGAAATCCACTGTTCCGATCTATGGGCTGGACATACATCTCCCTGAGACTCTGACTCCAGAGCTTGCTTGAAATGAAAGGAGACGTTACCAGTATGAGACATGTAATGACTGACAGTCGGCTCTCCTGATCTATATGTCTCACACTGATAACGCCTCTTTTCACTTAAAACAAGCTCTAGAGGTAATTATTGTTGAGATCTCTGTCTGGCCCATAGATCTTAACAGATCTATGTTAAGAAAAATGTGGATTTCTCTGGAATAAAACATTGGATTGCAGATATCATGGTATCATTTTATTCAACCTTTCACTGACCTATAGATGGCTTAGGAGCGTTCATTCTCCTGAGCAGGGTTGCCAGATTGACTTTTCTTTTGGGGGGACACCTTATAAAAAATCACAAACAGACAATATTTTTTACGGACACATTGGAAAGTTATAATAAATTATTACAATTAAAAGTGATACATGTCTACAGCCAATAATTCTTTTCCAATATTTTTATTTGTGTTTTGACAAGGATAAAGAGGGAGGGAGGACGGGTAATAATGGAGGGGAGGGGAAGGAAATATGGAATGGGCCAAGGGGAAACTGGGTAGGCGAGGGAAGCAAACATAACAAAACAAAACATAGCAATAACATAAAATTACAAACTGGCAACAATTTAGCCTGAATAAAGCAAGGGGCACAGCCCTTGAAAAGCAACATTATGGTCAACAACTATAGTGTACAAATGAGAAACAAATAGTGCAATAATAAGACATATCTATGACCTTGATAAAAAGCGAACCGGTTATAGAAGGTTATAGAGGCAAGAGAATAGGTAATCAAAGCATAGCCAAATTCAAATCTATCAGGTAATTATGTAAGTGAAGGAGAGAAAAATTGGTCCCATTTGTACCATTTCCAATAGAACTTATCAAATCCATTATTGGACAGAGCGAACTTAAGCTCAAGTGCTCTGTGTTGTGTAATGAACTTGATAATGGTGCCAGAACTGGGTAGAGTACGGTTTTTCCAATAGTAGGCGATGGAATTCTTGGCGACCATACATACATATGTGTAAGACAATATGTTGCAGAGAACTATCTAGGAGTTTATTATCTAAAGAAATTAAAGCTAATTGCGGTGTAAGGGTAAACGTTGAACCTGAAAGTTTAGTGATTATTGAAGAGATTTCTGACCAAAAAGCAACAGCAGTGGGACAATTCCAGAAAATGTGTATTAAATCTCCCTTGTGGCCACATTCTCTCCAACAAAGTGGAGAGTTAGAAGTATCTATGTGTGCCAACCTAGATGGTGTGTAGTACCATCTGGAGCACACCTTGAAATGCGACTCCAGAAGAGACATAGATATCGTGGAATGGTCAGACATCGAGATCACCTCTTCCCAGTCGTCTATAGAAGCAGTGTGGTTAAGGGATTTCTCCCAAACTAGCATGAAAGCTCTTTTCACAAAAGACATGTCTTTGTTAAAACTATCGTAGACAAACTTGTGGCTCCAGAAAATTCGGTGATTCGGATTGACCAATATTTTTAAAGATGCCTCTGAGAATCTCAGCTTGTTACCTAGAAACAACTTAACATGTTCCCTCAATGACATGTAATCATGGAAGAAAGATGATGGTACCTTAAATTTATTTTTTAGAGTGCTGAAATTCAGGTGATTGGGTCCATCTGAGATATCGCCCAGTGTGTGAATTTTAAAATCCGCCCAACGGGAGGGTATAGTTTGGCCCAAGAATGAGTAGACAAAGGTTAGAGGCAGTTTATGTAGCGTGGACAATTTCTGACTACGGCCATCTAGTCTGGAGATTCTGGACCAAGCCAAGGAGATTGCTTGGAATATTGGGTGTGTTGAAGTGCTTGATGTCAAACTAGATATAGCCTTAAGAACCAGGGATTTAGGGTGTTTACCTTTATTAATTTCCATCTCCATATTGTACCATGCGGGAGCATTCTGGTCTGAAAACCAAGATACACTCTGAGTAATAGCGTAAAATAGTGGGCATAGATATTTGGAAGATTTATTCCACCATGGGTTTTCATTTTGAACAATGATCTAGTGGCTGTTCTGGGTTTTTTATTATTCCTGACAACATTATTCAGTTGAGATTGAATAGCCGTCAGGTAAGCCGTGGAGATGGGAAGTGGGATACACCTAAAAATGTATAAGATTTTGGGAAGTGTAAATAGTTTTGCCGCCAAGTTTCTCCCCCACCAGGTCAAGTCTCTATCTCTGAAAGTGATACTGTCTCTTTTTTCAAGTTTGATATGGCGGTCTTGTCTAAGTTTTTGTTGATTATAACGCCTAGGTATGTTAATTCCTCTTTACACCAATTAAATGAAGTAGAAGCTTTTAGACAACAAATTTCTTCTGGGTTAACATGAATGGGCAAGATGAACAGCCAATAATTCTGATATGAAGACATCAGCTGCACGGTAAACTGTAAACTGGTGAGAATAACAGCCAAAATAATCTGTATGAATTTCTTCATCTTCAAAAAATTCACGGATGCCTTAAATTTTTTTAAGGACAGGGCAGAATTTAAAAAAAGGACTGCCTTGGAATTTCTGGACAGTTGACAACCCTGCTTTTGAGGCCTCTGTAGTCCCCAACCTTCCTCGGTGAAGTTGGTCTCAACTGAGAGTCAGTATCAACTTGGAGTCTGTGGTGCCGAAGAACCACAATCACACGCACCACCGTGTTTTATCTCCATGCTGGAAGAATTGCAACTTCTCCGGGTCTCTACAAGCATGGGACTAGTAAGTGCTACATTACTGCCGATCTAGCACCGGGCATGGGTCGGATCCTCTGTGTTATTGGTAGTGATGTTCACACCTGGCGCACTGGCTCAGTGAACAGGGCACATGGCTTTGGATGTGTGAGGATTGACGCCAACATTTTACTATTCCCTCACATCTAGGTGGTTAGTGACGTTCCTCCATGATGTGATGTTGTGGAGGAAACAGGAGAGAGTCAGCAGGCAGGTATTATAGTAAACCAGATGTAAAACTTTGCTTTTGAAGGGAAGCAGGTGGTAACAGCAAATGATGGTGCATTTACTTAAAGGCAAATTCCATTATACAAACTTTCAGCAACAGATATAGCAAACAGGTGTACGTGAGGAGGGCATCACACCAAGTCCCCCAGGGTCTAAGCTGGAGTCCAGTACTGACACCATGGATGTTAGGACCGTGACCCCTGGCTGGCCTCAGTGTCCCAATTTCCTCTAATCATTACATGTAGGTAGTTAATTTCCCCATTTGCTCTATGGGTGACTTACTTCGGTCCATGAGTACTCCTCTGGTCTGCACAGCGTACTGAAGGACGCTAATCTCCTACATGTCGCGGTGGCTGCTCCCTGCTCTTCTTTGACTGGACTCATGGGAGCCATGGTTGGAGCAGTTTTCTTGATCTCCACCCTCAAAGCTATTCCCTAGCTACCATCTAAGTGGGAAGTTTTACCACTGCTTCATACCACATGCAAAACCGTGCAGAAAGTATTTAAAGGCATAAATAAAATGTACATCACGTTATAAAATATTAACCCCTCCACCCCCGGAGCTTTTTTTGGCTTTGCGTTTTCGTTTTTTCGCTCCCCTTCTTCCCAGAGCCATAACTTTTTTTATTTTTTCGTCAATATGGCCATGTAGGGCTTATTTTTTGCGGGACGAGTTGTACTTTTGAAGGCCGTCATTGGTTTTACCATGTTGTGTACTAGAAAACGGGAGATAAAAATCCAAGTGCGGTCAAATTGCAAAAAAATGCAATCCCACACTTGTTTTGTTTTTTTGTTTTTTTTGCTAGATTCACTAAATGCTAAAGCTGACCTGCCATTATGATTCTCTAGGTCATTATGAGTTGATAGACACCAAACATGTCTAGGTTCTTTTTTATCTAAGTGGTGAGAAAAAATTCCAAACTTTGCTAAAAAAAAGCGCAATTTTACGATACCCGTAGGCCCTCCATTTTTTGAGATCTGGAGTTGGGTGAGGGCTTATTTTTTGCGTGCGGACCTGATGTTTTTAATGATACCACGTTTCTGCAGATATGTTCTTTTGATCACCCGTTACTGCATTTTAATGCAGTGTCGTGGCGACCAAAAAAAAGTAATTCTGGCCTTTTTTTATCGCTACGCCGTTTAATCCTTTTATTTAATTGATCGGACAATTCTGAACGCGGCGATACTAAATATGTGTAGGTTTGATTTTTTTTTTTATTGTTTTATTTTGAATGGAGCGAAAGGGGGGTGATTTGAACTTTTATTTTTTATTTTTTTCATATTTTTCAAAACATTTTGTTTTTAATTTTGCCATGCTTCAACAGACTAGAAGCTGCCATAACTTGATCGGCTCTGCTACATAGAAGCGATGCTCAGAATTGCTGCATTGCTATGAGCGCCGACCACTCATAGCAATCCAGCATCAACAACCATAGAGGTCTCATGGAGACCACTGGTTGTCATGCCGACATGCCGATGACCCCCGATCACGTGACGGCGATCAGCGGTGCTCGTATTTCCAGCCCTATGGCCAGAAGTGTGCGTTAAATGCCGCTGTCAGAGATTGACAGCGGCATTTAACTAGTTAATAGGCGTGGGTGGATCGCGATTCAACCCGCGCCTATTGGGGGCATATGTCAGCTGTTCAAAACAGCTGACATGTCCCGCCTTTGATGCGGGCAAACCCAGAAGATCTGGTTGAGATGCAGCTTCAAACCACAATAAAACCACAACCGTATTGAAAGTAACAACAGTTCAGTATGCAAATTATCTCTTCAGAGAGAAACAGGACTAGAACTCTAGCGCCACCTACAGGACGTAGCGGTCCTAAAAGTCAATGTCGACCCGTTAATGAGCCTTGTCAGATGACGTAGGATAAAAGCCAAAACCAGAATCTCAATTTACAGATTCTGTGTTTCGGGGTAGTGCCCCTCGTCAGTGCAAAGTGTGAGATCTGGTTTGGAGGGGCGTCTGATCGGATCATGTGACGAGGCTTGTTAAAGGGTCGACACTGACTATTAGGATTACTACTTTCTATAGGTGGCACTAGAGTTCTAGACCTCTTCCTCTCTAAAGAGACAGTTTGCATATTTTCCAGAGGAGCATTGCAAGGCTTAAAAGTCTCCTCATCTCGGCATATTTGACATGCCACTCTATGTCAGGAGAAATGTTACCCCTTGGATAACAATTCTTTATGTGATTTTAACTGCACTTCAACCGTAATATCTGAATTTTCCCATAAATTTCCTGTAGCATATTGCTGTACAGGGCCGCCATCAGGGCATTACTGCCCTGACTGGTGTATGGGGCCCGGTCAGCAGAGGGGGCCCGCATTGGGCCCCGTCTCTTCTGCTGATCAGGCCCCAGTGGCAGGATTTACTGAACCCTGCGTCCGAGATGCAGGGTTGAGTTACACTCCATTGCCGTGCGGGCCTGGCCCGGGATCGCATGGCAATAGTTAAAGCTGCCAACCAATAGGAGGCTGGTAGCTGACGTCAGCGCATATGTCACCGGCGTCTGACGTCATCGCCATTCGCCGGCGAGTGCGCGCTTTCAGCCTGGAGGGAAAATCGCTCGCCGCAGGAGTGTGGCAAGGTAAGAGGAAAGGTTTTTTTTTGTTTGTTTCTATTTTATTGAAAGCGGCAAGCCGGCAGAACATATGGCTGGAGCCAGGTATGAGATACACGAAAGCCAGGATGGGGGATAATATTACCATAGGGGATAATTAAGGGATATTATTACTGCAGTGATGTATTTATTTTATTTTTTGAGTATACCATTTTAAATGGGGAGGCGGTCCTGTTACTGTGCAGAGTGATACTATGTCGCCTTTTTTCTTCATTCGGTGTAGTGTAGAAGTTGGGAAAAAAATAAGTAATGTGTTCTGCAAGCGGTACTCTAGCTAACTGTGTTATTTCCTGCAAAGACGAGTCCTGGCTGGAAGATGTGACGGTGGTCTGTGCTGGATGAAGATGAAAGACTTCACCTAGAAGCATCACTGGTGAGTCAGTGTGTTACCTGTACACTGATACTATACACTGTATAGTATATGCAGGCGGTCCTGTGTACAATGTCACCAGTGATCACTGTATTACCTTTACAGTGACACTGCATACTAAGTACAGATCTCCTGTGTATAATGGCACATATGGTGATATTAGCATTGTGGTTTTTTTTTATTACTGATCAGTATTGTAGTAGTCAGTCACAAAGTGGTGGTAATATGTTGTCCGGCCATGGTGTGCTAGTATTTGTTCCTTGTATGTGGTATTATTGGTCACCATGTGGTGGTAACCAACATGTGGTCTGGTCATGGTGTGGCGGTATTTTTCCCTTGTATGTGATATTATTCGGTCACTGTGGTTTTAATATGTGATCTGAACATGGTGTGATGGTATTTGTTCTTTGTATGTGGTATTATAGATCACTATGTGGTGGTAATATGGTGTCTGGTCATGGTACGGTGGTATTTGTCCCTTATGTGTGATATTATTGGTCATTTTAAAAATTTTAAAATACACCTAAATTGTATTGCATATTTTACCAAATGTTTAATAGGTTAGAGTACAGTAGAGCCAGGCCAAAAGAGTCTATCGTGTCATGGTGGCGGCTTAAAAATTTTTTGGGGCCAAAACAAAGGCTGCTGGTTGTATGTGTGATCTGGTGATGGGAACTGTTAATGTGTGATTGGTGAGAAGTGAAGTTTTTCCAAGAGAGAGCAGTGGGGTTGTGGACAGTTCGGGGGGTGGAGGCAGGGCTGGGGTGGAGACTGGGCAGAGTCTCAAGGTGGCCCCAAAAATTTTGCCAGTATGGGGCCCCGAAATTCCTAGTGGCAACCCTGTTGCTGTATAGTGCATGGAGCAAATACCACACTTCCCAGAAAGTTTTGTGCAGACATTAATCCAGTAAGGAATACTGGGAGAGGTTTGCTCTGAAGCCTAAAAAATTGTTTATTTCTGCACTTGTATATAATTACTCATGATAGATAGATCTTCTTGGGTAGGAAATAACATGTGCTTGGCTGCATTACAGAGGGTATTTGGCTCTGTTACTGCAGATACTAGGTGTTCCTGTTGATACTTAGCAGTTTTGTCGGCTTTCTGTTTGTGTTACCTTGAATGGATAGGCTCCGATTCCTCCAGGGAGCTGGATAAGCTCTCCGTAGTAGCTGTTATTAGCAGCAATGACAGATTAATTGACCTTCAGTACTTCCAGGTGTGTGACACACTCTGAGGTCAAGGAGTGCAGTTGGCCACCATGTGTAGTCAATCACGGCTACAAAGTCTCGCAGACGACCTGTTTGTTTTAATTATGTTTTTTTCCAAATAATTTACCATATTTCGAATTAACAATTTCATACATAATTAAAAATTCCAGCGACGGTTTCCATGCCTGGATTACGCCTTCACGCAAGACCATTGCTCAGAAAGTGCCTCGTTTGTTTGTAGACCAGCTGTCCTGTTCTGTTAGGTTCCTTGTCATGTCTGCTATGACCCATTTTGAAGTGGTTGTACCAAGATTGTAACTAATCACATATCCTCAGAATCGGTGACAAATTATTGACCGTAGGTTTTCCAGCTGGGCCCCCACTGATCATCCGAACTGGGATCCCATTTCGCTACTTTAATGGTTTGTCTGTCATGTATGCTTCATCCCAAGTCCACAGAACTTATGGAAATAGTCTAATTTTGGATAGGTATGCTCCTGACACCAAAGCATAGTTTGAGCATCAAAGTATGGACATCATAATACCTCTGAAGGTCTTCTTTGGTATGTGGGTACCAAGATGCTAGTCGCAGATCCTGCAAATTGCTCGGTGTCACCTCAGTCGATTTCTCTAGGTTTAGCAGCACATTCCACAGATGATCGATCATCTAACTGAGATCTTGTGAATTTGCAGGATCTCAATTTGGTAACTTTTCATGGTTTATTGGTTTTTCTTTTTTCGACCACTCTCAGTAGGTTCTAAGCAATCCATCAGATCCTTACACTTGGGCATCCAACACATCTACATCAAGAACTGATCATTGTTTTGTTTTGGTGTAATGGTGCTAGTAGGACAAGAAGGCTGAAACCACTTTGGTTTGTCAGTTGAAGGGCAGGTGCAGATGTCCGTGTATTCTCTCATCCGAGAGAATCTGTTCAATTATTCTAAACACTCTGATCGGAGTGTCAGTACAGTACGATCCGATTCTCTCGAATGAGGAGAAAATGTATAAAACAAATGTCTCCATCATCTCCACTCCATCAGTCCACGGTAATTGGACTGTACTCAGATGTGATCCCGGTATATCCAATATTTTCCACAGACTCATTGACTTGCACAGTCAAGTGCGATCTCTATATCTGATCAAACTTGAGGATGCGGCAATGTTTCGGACATGTGAACGGCTCCATAGAATAACATTGGTTCAAGAGTGATACAATGTTTTGATGGAACACACTCGGACCAAAAATACGATTGTCTGCACGGGACCCAAAAATGGTAGGTTGTCCCATGTCTCTGTTGACAAACTGATATAATTCATGCAAAAATAGTATGTTTCATTATGTGGGGAACAGTAGTCTACTATTAGAGACTCATGGGAGAATTGTCCCTGATGACATATTGTCGCAGGATACTTTCACAAGTCTTTTCACAAGACTTTCCTGCTTGATTGTTGCGGTCACATTCCTGATTGGGACCCTTCCAGGGGCATAATTATAATAGGTGCAGGGGTTGGAATCGCACCCAGACCCTGAAGTTGAATAGGGTCCCGGCCTATATGATAAGACCAACACTATTAGAGATTGCAGTAACTGGGGCCCTATTACAGCTTTTGCATTGGGATCCATGAGTTTCAAGATACACTGATGGTGACCCCCAGATATCTCTCAAAACATTTGTCACTATGCGCTGCCCAGGAAGCCGGAGCGTTCTGCTGCTGCATGAGATCGCGCAAAGAGCCGTGTATGGGCTCGGAGAGTATAAATCATGCAAATCTTGCTGACAATTTTGCTGTGGATTTCAGAAACATCTTTAAAAAGTAAAATGTAATATCACCATATGTATATGTATATACCAAGACCAACATGGAAACCCTGTTAGGACCTAAAAAAATCAGCATCAGAAATCAGTATCATGCTTTTTTTTTTACTCTTTAACTTGTTATGAACATGATATTTTGGACATTGAGTTCCACCAAAAGTCACAGCAATGCAGATCAGTTTCCAAGCAGATAATGGCAGGAGAATGTGGATGAGAATTTTATGTTGCGACTGTATAACGCTGCGGATTTTTCATCCAAACATCTGGACAGAAAATCCGAATCAGTCCCTGGTACCCATTAGACCGATTTCACAGCCCAAGTACAGGCCGTAATGTCTGGACTAGATGTTGGTCGCCTAACCCAAACTCAACAGTCTCATATATACCTATGCACATGTTCGGTGGAGGTCAACAGACACTCATATATTGCGGTCCGTACTTGGAACATAAATATTGGATGTGTGAAACCGGCCTCAGGGTTAAACAGACCCTATGGTCAGCCTAAACTTGTCTTACACCTACATCTACGTGTCTCTGGTGAGTTACATCCGCACCGCCAGCAATGTTCTGCTAGATGCAATGCTGGTCTTGTTCTGCATGGGACGTCTTTTATATTTACAGTTCAGTAACGTCTCCATCCACAGATATTTTTCTTTTTTATTTCTGTATTTGCAATACTTTTTTTTCCAGTTTCTTTTTTTCTTTGGCAGAATTACCGTACAGACCAAAAGTTTGGACACACCTTCTCATTTAAAGATGTTTCTGTATTTTCATGACTATGAAAATTGTACATTCACACTGAAGTCATCAAAATTATGAATTAACACATGTGGAATTATATACTTAATTTCAGTTGTTTCACACTTTTTTGTTATGTATAATATTCTAGGTTCTTCAAAGTAGCCACCTTTTGCTTTGATGACCGCTTTGCACACTCTTGGCATTCTCTTGATGAGCTTCAAGAGGTAGTCACCGGGAATGGTCTTCCTACAATCTTGAAGTAGTTCCCAGAGATGCTTAGCACTTGTTGGCCCTTTTGCCTTCACTCTGCAGTCCAGCTCACCCCAAACCATCTCGATTGGGTTCAGGTCTGGTGACTGTGGAGGCCAGGTCATCTGGCGTAGCACCCCATCACTCTCCTTCTTGGTCAAATAGCCCTTACACAGCCTGGAGGTGTGTTTGGGGTCATTGTCCTGTTGTAAAATAAATGATGGTCCAACTAAACGCAAACCGAATGGAATAGCATGCCGCTGCAAGATGCTGTGGTAGCCATGCTGGTTCAGTATGCCTTCAATTTTGAATAAATGCCCAACAGTGTCACCAGCAAAGCACCCCCACCCCATCACACCTCCTCCGACCTTCATGGTGGGAACCAGGCATGTAGAGTGCATCCGTTCACCTTTTCTGCGCTGCACAAAGGCATGGTGGATGGAACCAAAGATCTCAAATTTGGACTCATCAGACCAAAGCACAGATTTCCACTGGTCTAATGTCCATTCCTTGTGTTCTTTGGCCCGAACACATCTCTTCTGCTTTTTGCCAGTCCTTAGCAGTGGTTTCCTAGCAGCTATTTCATGAAGGCCTGCTGCACAAAGTCTCCTCTTAACAGTTGTTGTAGAGATGTGTCTGCTGTTAGAACTCTGTGTGGCATTGACCTGGTATCTAATCTTATCTGCTGTTAACCTGCGATTTCTGAGGCTGGTGTCTCGGATAAACTTATCCTCAGAAGCAGAGGTGACTCTTGGTTTTCCTTTTCTGGGGCGGTCCTCATGTGAGCCAGTTTCTTTGTAGCGCTTGATGGTATTTGCAACTGCACTTGGGGACACTTTCAAAGTTTTCCCAAATTTTTTGGACTGACTTACCTTAATTTCTTAAAGTAATGAAGGCCACTCGTTTTTCTTTACTTAGCTGCTTTTTTTTGTTGTTGCCATAAAACAAATTCTAAAAGTCTATTCAGTAGGACTATAAGCTGTGTATCCACCAGACTTCTGCACAACACAACTGATGGTCCCAACCCCATTAATAAGGCAAAAAATCCCACATATTAAACCTGACAGGGCACACCTGTGAAGTGAAAACCATTCCCGGAGACTTCCTCTTGAAGCTCATCAAGAGAATGCCAAGAGTGTGCAAAGCAGTCGTCAAAGCAAAAGGTGGCTACTTTGAAGAACCTAGAATATGAGATATAATTTCAGTTGTTTCACACTTTTTTGTTAAGTATATAATTCCACATGTGTTAATTCATAGTTTTGATGCCTTCAGTGTGAACGTACAAATCTTTAAATGAGAAGGTGTGTCCAAACTTTTGGTCTGTACTGTATGTAAAAAGAAAACGCCCTTTTGAGTTATCCCCAGCAGGATGGTATCATGGATTCCTGTTCTTCAGTTTGTACACTTGATCCGAGTAAAAAATAAAGTGTTGAAATGTTTGCATCTATGCAGGATAAGATTTGTCTTATTGCCTGGAGCTGCGGGATGGTTGGATCGTTGGTTGCACCCACAGCATTAAATTCAACACTTTCATAGTTTGATAAAAAGTTTTTCTAACTAATTCCGTGTGCTTCGCTACTTGGCAGTTTTGGCACACAATTGCTACTTCTTATTGGTTCCTTTCCAAGCTCCATTCGTCTGCATGGAGGATTTCATGCTGCGATTGGGATGAATTTAGGAGCCGTTTTATCACCCGTTCTGTCGGATCATTACATAACACGTGTGTGCGGGGTGCCGCTGCCTCCGACCACCTCCAAGCACGACTCCTCACTGCTGAGGGAGGATAAGGGACTTTTTCACAAAGTTAAAATTATACGCGGAGTCTCTTTTGATTTCCTGTGAAATTCATTTCTTTCTGCTGACTTGTAATTCAAAGCATTTTCGGACTATTATGCAAGAAAATGTCAGATTTTCTTTTATTTCATGTCTATGACGAATGAGAATTGGAGAATGGACACATGTAGTTATCTCCTTTCCATAAAGTGCTCTCAGGAAAATATTGTATTATATCATAATCCTTACTATATTTTTATTGATGGCCTATCCTATCTGATTGGTGGGGGTTCGACACCTGGCACCCTCCGCCAATCAGCTGTGACCGGCATCAATAGAAGTTCTCGTGTGCAGCCAGAACACAGCACCTCCGTAATTTCCATAGTAGCCACGGCCGGGTACTGCTGATCCTCCCCCTATTCAAATGATAATGGATTTGCAGTACTCGGACGCGGCCATCATAGTTTTGACGGCGCTGCAGTGTTCCGGCAGCATCACAAACCCAGCCGTGCACTATAACATGGCTGCCTCGCCCGCGGCTACCTCCCCGTGCCATGTTACACTGGGACAGGTCATTTGTTTTGCGTAGTCCTTGGTGGATGTGGCTCAGTGCATCAGTCCATAGCTGAAGGTGTAGGACTCTTCAGCCACAATAGTCTTTATCCAGCAGAAAGGGGTAAAACGGACAAAGCAAAAATTTTAAGTTCACCCTATCCAGCTATTTCAGACCCCTCTTTTACAACTAGGGGAATACAAACATTTTCACTTAACAAGAGGCTACTTCAACTTCTTTGGGCCTATCTTTCAGCTACTTCAGAGATCAGTTGGCCCAGTTTGTGTAGATGATTGTCATGGTCAACAACTGACAACTTGGCAAACTATGGTACTTACATTTTTAGAATCTTGCAGCTCCTCCACCTCTCCCTCTTAGTGACTGGACACTCCTTAGTGACTATCGCAGGGGACAACTAAACTGCCAGTGGAAGCCCTGCCGTCCTGCTGTGCGATCTCATGGCCTGGTCTTCCTCTCAACTCGAAAGGTATGGTGGCTTCTGGGACAACGGTATTCATCCAAATGTTGGTGGCCACCTTCTGTGAGGAAGACTTCCTGTGAGGTAACTTCTTCTGATGTACTGAGGTATCAGGCCTGTTCATCTGAAACTGGCCCGCAAGCATGTGATTGGCTAGCTGCTTTCTTTCCCTGCGGTTACATCTCTTTCAGTAGGAAAGCCACAATCTCTCACTCTTTCGCGGGCGAACCACCACCGCTGGGCAGCAAGAGGATGTTGGTCTAGTTTTCCTCTCTGCATAGGTTGGACATGGCTTCCTCTTTACTGCATTCTTTCGGCTTCGTCTGCACCTCTTTGTGGACCATACCTTCACTTCATTGGTTGAGTCTTACATCTTCTCTTGTGTCTTCTCCTGCAGCCTCTCCTCCTCAGTACTCTCTTTTCCTTCTAGTGCAACCTCCTCCAGTGTCCACCTCCATCAGTTTTAGACCAATGTATTCTTTGAGCTAATTTTCCATTGGTCTGGGCCAATTTTTTGCTCTGTTCTCTGCTCTCCACTACCACAGTGTTCTTGTCTTTCTCTCTGTTCGATGACACAGTTCGCCATATTTCAGGACAAGTTGCTGTTACCCTACACCACAAGTTTATTTCACCCTAACAGATCCCATTGTAACTTCTCTCATAAGGTTCAACCCTAGCCATCAGTGCTGTAACTAGAGTCCAATGGGCCCGGTGTAGAAATTGGAATTGGGCCCCGAACTGCATGTTGATCAGATGTATGGGCCCATGTAGTGTTCTAAATCCTATACGTGTCCAGCCCCATGTAATAATGTCTCTAACCTGGCATTGTCATAATGTCCCCCATACTGGGCCCCTTCCTGTAATAATGTCCCCCATACTGGGCCCCTTCCTGTAATAATGTCCCCCATACTGGCCCCTCTATGTAATAATGTCCCCCATACTGGGCCCCTCTCTGTAATGTCCCCCATACTGGGCCCCTTCCTGTAATAATGTCCCCCATACTGGCCCCTCTCTAATAATGTCCCTCATACTGGGCCCCTTCTTGTAATAATGTCCCCCATACTGGGCCCCTTCCTGTAATAATGTCCCCCATACTGGCCCCTCTCTAATAATGTCCCTCATACTGGGCCCCTTCCTGTAGTAATGTCCCCCATACTGGCCACTCTCTGTAATAATGTCTACCATACTGGCCCCTCTATGTAATAATGTCCCCCATACTGGGCCCCTCTCTGTAATGTCCCCCATACTGGGCCCCTTCCTGTAATAATGTCCCCCATACTGGGCCCCTTCCTGTAATAATGTCCCCCATACTGGCCCCTCTATGTAATAATGTCCCCCATACTGGGCCCCTCTCTGTAATGTCCCCCATACTGGGCCCCTTCCTGTAATAATGTCCCCCATACTGGCCCCTCTCTAATAATGTCCCTCATACTGGGCCCCTTCTTGTAATAATGTCCCCCATACTGGGCCCCTTCCTGTAATAATGTCCCCCATACTGGCCCCTCTCTAATAATGTCCCTCATACTGGGCCCCTTCCTGTAATAATGTCCCCCATACTGGCCACTCTCTGTAATAATGTCTACCATACTGGCCCCTCTATGTAATAATGTCCCCCATACTGGGCCCCTCTCTGTAATGTCCCCCATACTGGGCCCCTTCCTGTAATAATGTCCCCCATACTGGCCCCTCTCTGTAATAATGTCCCTCATACTGGGCCCCTTCTTGTAATATTGTCCCCCATACTGGGCCCCTTCCTGTAATAATGTCCCCGATAATGAGCCCCTTCCTGTAATAATGTCCCCCATACTGGCCCCCTTCCTGTAATAATGTCCCCCATAATGTCCCCCCATACTGGCCCCTCTCTGTAATAATGTTTTCTGCTATTCTCAAACATATTTTTAAAAAATTAGCAATCCTTCTTACCTCTCATGGCATGCATCATCCTCTTGCACAGCTGGCTCAGAGGCCAGCAGCTGACTCTGGCATGCCCAACAAGGGTAACATATGATGTCACTGCCATGACGGCAAATGGCAACATCAGTTGTTGGCTTCTGATTGGCTCGGTGGCATGTACTGAGGTGCAGCGAACCAGCGGGTCTCTGCGCCACAATACATTTTTGGGTGAATGTGTATCTGAAGACGCATATCCAGGTTATATAGGGGCTGGTGTTGGCCTCTCTCCCTTGTTACACCCCTGCTAGCAATTGATCTTCCTCACTGCCCCTAACTACTTGTATTAAAGCATAAAAGGCACTGTACCTTCAATGAACCATAGGTGCAGTCCTGCTCATCGTTATTGGCATACGTGAAGTATTAGCACATAATGTGGAATATCTCCCGAAAAAAATATGAACTTTTTTTTGCATAGAGCACTCGTGTTAAATACAGCACATGATAATCAATAATTTAAAGCAAAAAACAATGGGAGGTAAAAATAGAAAAACCTAAATCTTGCTGTTCACTGGTATTGGCCCTGTTACATTAATTTGCTATGGAAACAGATTTTGACTCGCCTGTGGTAAATGACAAATGATAATCACCTGTGATTAATTGTCGGTGCCCATGTGACATGAATTATTTATTTATGATTTATAGCGCCATTTATTCCATGGCGCTTTACATGTGAGGAGGGGTATACATAATAAAAACAAGTACAATAATCTTGAACAATACAAGTCACAACTGGTACAGGAGGAGAGAGGACCCTGCCCGCGAGGGCTCACAATCTACAAGGGATGGGTGAGGATTCAGTAGGTGAGGATAGAGCTGGTCGTGCAGTGGTTTGGTGAATGATGACTTAAAAGCCACACATGGTAGGCCCTGTTCCTTTGTCACAATAATGAAGACAAAGGAGCTGTCTGAGGACATCAGAAATGCTATTATTATTATTAAACACAAGACTTCCAAAGGGTATAAGGCCATCTCCAAAGACCTTGGTATCCCAGTTACAACAGTGCACAATGTTATTAAAAAGCTTTCCAAGCATGGAACCATCAAGAACCTCCTTGGATGTGGGGGAAAGAGGAAAATTGGCAAGAGATGTCTTCGAAGATTGGTGGGAGTTGTGAAAAAAAACACCAAGTCAAGCATCCAAAGACCTGAAGGCCATCCTGGACAGTCTGGGGTTATGCTTTCAACAAGTACCATACGCCGCACACTAAACCAAGCAGAGCTGTATGGGCCAAGGAAGAAACCATTGCTGAAGAAAAGAAATAAAAAGAGATGACTGATCTCTTCCAAAAAGTACCTTGATAAACTACAATCTGTCTGAGAAAATGTTCTGTGGACAGATGAAACAAAAATAGAACTTTTTGGCAATGCAAAGCAACAGCTTGTTTACAGACGGCGCAATGAAGCTTATAAGGAAAAGAACACCCTACCAACAGTTAAGCATGGTGGAGATGCTAGAGTGAAATGTCCTACCCAGTATAAGAAAATTTGGATTCAGTCAAGGATCATGGGTCCTCCAGCAACACAATGACCCAAAGCACACATCCAAAAGTACGCAGGAATGGTTGAAAAAGAAAAAAAGGACTGTTTTAAAGTGGCCAACAATGAGTCCTGACCTCAATCCCATTGAAAATCTTTGGGGTGAGCTGAAATCTTCCGTTGGGAAAAAGAACCCTCCAAACATTCAAGATCTTGAACAAACTGAAAATGAAGAATGGGAGAAAATACCATCTAAGAAGCGCAAGAAGCTTATAGATGGCTACAAGAATTATTATAATCCATTATTATTATTATAAGTATTAATTAGGGGTGCCTTTGTTACTGCGCATGCTGTTTATTCTATTTCTTCTTTGAAATTGCAACATGTAAGTCGAAAAATAATGTTTTATTGCTCTATTCCTTTGGGACACTAGTTAAAAAATCCTGAGGATATCACTATGGTACATTTATATTTGTTTCTAAAGATATTGTACAGTCTATGAAAACAATGAAGGGGTGCCAATACGATGAGCAGGACTGTACATATTAAAGGTGCAGTATCTACAATAAAATGGCATCACATACCTTGGCAAATAAATAATAGGCTCAGTGCTCCGACAGATCCCGTCACAAACCCATAGAAATCAATTCTGGAAATGCAAAGCGAGCGGCTACAAGTGCTATTCCGTCCTTTTGTTTAATGGCTTTCCAGGCATACATGAAAATATACTACTTGTATTTTCTTACATTGCTGCATTATCCACACCGTACATAACAAACCCCGGCCTGCGCTGTTTTTGCCAATTACAAAGCTGGGATAAAAATCGAGCTCTGCAAAACCACTCAATCACAGCGCCAAAGCACTAGGGTCGTTAAAGTGCAACGTGGTCCCAATCGCATGAAGATTCCGATACTTAACTTCCAAGACTAAAAGAAAAAAAATGCAGCCAGACCGCTAAATGTAGGTATTAAAAATTGCATTAGCAATCAAGGTCTCTGTACGGGGAGGAAAAAATAAATCTACATACAACAGATGGGTCGCGTTGCGGAGTTAAGCCGCTCGGATTGTTGGGAGTTAATAGGCCATTAAGTGTTTTCTAGCATCCATTTCACATTAATATGAACAGGGATTAGGGATAGAATGGTGCAAAGTGTTATTGTGGAGATATAATGACACATTGCAATGACGAGGAGGCAGGGATGGGGGGGATTTAGGGAGGAATTTGCAACCCTATCAGTCCCCATTACACTACCGTATTTCTCCAAAATAATCCGCGCCGACAGGGCGACTCCATTTCCACAGTCACCTGTAAAATTGGGAACAAAGGTCTGGATGGAGTTCTCATGGAATCGTGAAAATTCTAAGAAATCGTTATAATGAGCTAGGTGGAGAAATGAATATTTAATATATATGGATGTGCGATATACAAGGTATTAGGATGGACAACTCCGATTATGATGACCCATACAGCCAAACACCTGCACTAGGGTACATCATTGGAGAAAAACTTTGATATATCATCAAAAATAAAATGAAAAAAAAAAAAAGTTAAGTACGGTAATAATGTTTTATTTTCTTTTTAATATTTAAAACTTTTTTTTTTTAGGTAATCTGTCAGCAGTTTTTTTGCTATGTGATCCAGTGGCAGCATGATGTAGGGGCAGAGAGCCTGATTCCAACAATGTATCACTTACTAGGTTGTGAGTTGTGTCAATAAAATTAGTGTTTTATCAGCAGGAGATTATCACTACAGGACTAGGTGCATCCTAGTCCAGCCACGCCCCAACCACTGATACAGCACAGGAAGCAGCCAATCAATGGTGTGGGCGGGGTTATACAGGACTCAGCATGCCTAGATCTAGGGCTTGTATTTTGCTTGATGAGGTTATGTCAGTGATACCATTTTGCGTACATACATTGTTTTGTTGCATTGATTTTTTATTGCATTGTTTTAGGGAGGTGGGGTGACCAAAAAAACACAATTCTGACAACTGCGAAACTATATTCCATTATCTGCTATATGGGTTCTCAATGCCATTTTTCGACATCCTAAATAACCCAATATAACTGATCTGCTACACAAATACTTTATAAGTGCATGTAGCCCTTTCAAAGACAAGCCCAGCGATACCTTTACATGGCCGGTCCTTTCCTCTGTTGTTGAAAAATCAGTGTTTGAAATTGAAGAGCTATGGTAGACATGAAACAGTTGTCACTCCAGCTCTATTCTCCGCCCAGCGCCGCTTCCTTCTTGACATACAGTCTCTATGTTATGCATCTTCAGGCAATGGAACTGTCAGTCAAGCAGGAGGAGGCGGGGAATAGAGCTGGTGTGACGGAGGCTTCAGATCTACCATAGCTCTTTGCCCTCATTTGCATATAAATTCAAAGACTGATTTCACTGATGGAATAAATGGCGCTATAATAATTAATAATAATAACTCCTCCAACTCTCCTTCTCATACGTGCTCCTCCCAAACTGTCAGCCATGCAGCAAATGCTAGCTCTGACAAGGATTAGTATCAGAGCCCAGATTAGAAAGGGAAAAGGAGTGGCTAACCGAGCACAGCCGTGAGCACAGGGATTTCTAGCATGGACAATTAACCCCTCTTCGGTCAGAAGGAATAAACACATTTAAAATGAAGAAGTGCTTCATCTCAGCACCGGAGTAGGAGAAATCAGACACTGCGGTCTTCTGGCTCCACACTGTTGCGGTAACCCCGTGACATTAGCTGGACTGATCCGCACGTGACATCTAGTCCTACAGCGATAATCTCCTGCTGATAAAACTCTGAATGTATTTGAAACTACAGCAAGCTGCTGAGCGAGTGATACATCCCCGGAATCAGGGTCTCTGCTCCTACATCATGCTGCTTTCAGATTAAGCAGCAAAAACCTGCTGACAGATTTGTTTAACCCCTTAACATCCAATGACAGGCATAGTCTGTCATTGACCGCCTCCCCCTGATCCAATAAGCTGACATATCCCCGGAACAGCCACGGGTGGAATCGCGTGACATTTAATGTGCACACGCAGGAAGCGCGTCATTACCTCCTCCCATCGGTGCCCGTGTCACATGACTGCGGGTCACCGATGGGTTGGCATGACAACCCAGGGTCAGCAGGAGACCCCTATGGTTGTCATTGCTGGATCGCTATGAGCGCCGCCTGGTGGTCAGTGCTCATAGCAAGTAAGCATATATCTGCAGCCCTGCTCTATGTAGCACAGGCGATCGGACAAGTGCAGCGTCTAGTCTCCCATGGAGACTACTGAAGCAAGTAAAAAAAAAATGTTTTTAAAAATATTTAAAAAAATTAAAATAAAAAATATATAAAAGTTCAAATCACCCCCCTTTCGCCCAATTCAAAATAAAACAAGAAAAAAAATCAAATATGCACATATTTGGTATCACCGCATTCAGAATCGCCCGATCTATCAATATATAAAAAGAATTAATCCAATCAGTAAACGGCGTAGCGAGAAAAAAAAATGAAACACCAGAAGTAAATTTTTTGGTCCCTGCGGCATTGCATTAAAATGCAATAACGGGCGATCAAAAGAACGTATCTGCACCAAAACTGTATCAATAAAAATGTCAGATTAGAGCGCAAAAAATAAGCCTTCAACCAACCCTAGATCACGAAAAAGGTAGAAGCTACGGGTATCGGAAAATGGCAATTTTTTTTTTTTTTAGCAAATTTTGGATTTTTTTTTTCACCACTTAGATGAAAAAGAACCTAGACATGTTTGGTGTCTATGAATTCGTAATGACCTGGAGAATCATAATAGCAAGTCAGTTTTAGCATTTAGTGAATCTAGCAAAAAAAGTTAAACAAAAAATACAAGTGTGGGATTGCACTTTTTTTGCAATTTCACCGCACTTGGATTTTTTTTCCCACTTTCTAGTACACGAGGTGGTAAAAAAAATGGTGTTGTTCAAAAGTTCAACTCGTCCCGCAAAAAACAAGTCCTCACATGGCCATATTGACAGAAAAATAAAAAAAAACGTTATGGCTCTGGGAAGGAGGAGAGCGAAAAATGAAAACGCAAAACCAAAAATAGCCTGGTCGTTAAGGGGTTAAGAAAAACAATCTTTAAAAGAGATTTTCAAGCGCTGTTTCACGATATTTGTTTAAAAGACATGTTTTATTCACCTTCCCCGAGTCTCCGCAGCCACTCATGATTATTGTCTGCAGCGCTGGTGGAGAGCCCACACCAGGGCAGCGGGGTACTCGGTACCGGGTCCCGTCTTACAGGGGATGTCACGCTGGCTGCGACCCGGTTCCTGGCCCTGGGCGTCCAATTAAAGGGAAAGGTCTTTTAAGAGATTGGTAATGTCTATTGTTTGTGACGCCAGCTGTGGTATTCGGTCAGTAGGGACCGACGCTGCTTAAAGGGGTCCTCTGGGGTGATGTTGCAGCAAGATGGTAACACTTCCCACAGGTGAAGCAGGGTCCCCAGGGCTTCCCAGGTGTATGGTGTAAGCCGATAACTGAGCAAAGAACGAGGACACAGGTTTGCAAAGTCTTTACCTGGCTTACTGATGGTAGTAGCAGTCCTCAGTCCAGGGTACCAGGTGCAGGTTAGCTGTGGACCGGCCGGCTTGGAGGCAATAAGACATCCCTTTACCAGGTGAGGTCCGTAAGCCTTTCCTGCTAGCGCCGTTTAGTTATTTAGGTCCCTGCTGCTTGAAGCTCAGTGCAAGTCCCCTCTCTCCTGTCCTAAGACAGATGTCTGTACGATAAGCAGTTTGAGCCTGTTTATAGGATCTCTTAGATGACCCGGCTCTTAGGGTTACTGCTTCACCTCAGACTTGTTACGGGCAAGTGATGTAGAGTACTTTTCCCTCCGGTTCTGTTGCGCATCCTGGAGAACAACACGACCTCGGGCTCCTGGTACCCGGTTTCTGCGCTCTGGCTCTGAGGTTGTCATTCCCCTGTTCCCCTGCTGTTCCCCTTTCCTCTAAGCTCTTCACAATTCAACTCTCCTTCAAATTCTAGCTCTTTCCAGGGGTAGCAGCTCCCTCGTGGCTGCTCGGCCCCTACGTCTCCTCCAGATGCCTTCTCCTCTCCTCTCTCAGACTAACTGGCTCCTCCTCCAGACCAGGATCCATATAGCTAAGGGAAATTCCCCTGAATCCAGGTCCTGAGCTCCCCCTCCTGGCCTACAGTAGATTCAGATGTGTTGAATCTGAAGTTCCTTACCTGTTAGAAAGAATCCCCCTTGCCTCCAAGCAGGTACGGACTGGGGATGAAATTCAACCCTGGCATTTGAAATCACACAGGCCCATGGTCTCACCGTCCCCAATAACCAGATGGGGATATATTACTAATATTACGCTGGATGGAGGAAAGGAAGATTTACTACAAGACCAATATTTCTAATTATACCCACGGCATGCTGAGGTAAGTGACGGAGTGACCAGCTTTGTGCTCCATCACAACTGTTAACAGTATGGGTGTCTTGAGAACATTGATTCTGTTAACAACATAGCAGACAAGGCAGCCCACAACCAGACCGGCCCTTCTGGCATTTGCCAGAATTGCCAAATGGCCAGTCCGGCCCTGCCTCCAAGCGTGACATCACCCAGGGAAGGCAACATCACTGCAGCAGCCGGTTACCTGGGGTGCGACACTGGTGTCATGTCAACAGTGCTGCAGCCAATCAGGAAGCTCAGCGGGTCAGAACAGCCCGTGCCGCCAACGCTGCAGGCAGAACCACTGAGCTCAATTATTGGCTGCAGCGCCATGGACTTGACAGTAAAAGACACCGGGAGCAGTGGTGGAGACTCAGCGCTGGACCTGGGGAGGGGAAGTAGAGGGAGTTAGTGGGGAGGGAGGTTTAAAACAGACTGCAGCTTGGAGATAAGGGATTTCCAAAACCGGAAAACCCCATTAAGTGACAACCAATATGGCGGCCATTTGAGGCGATATCTCTCCTGGCTATGAAGCGGCCCACAATATACACGTATCTGCATCCACACGTATCCCACAAGGTTTGTATACATAAATAATACCGCGCTGTGGTGACACACAAGAGAAGGTGTTTAAGAGCTCCCACCTAAAAGCCGGCGAAAAACCTCAGAATAAGTATTTTTGGCGCCGGTTCAAGATTGTTCCTAGCTGCGATTGTGCAGACAGACTTGTAACATAACATATTCATGGCTCAGTAGTGGATTTATTTTGGCAGATCTGTGTTTTTGCATCAATACCGCTCTCGTCCTTCTCTTCATAACCTCGGAGCTGATGATTCAGTTGAATCAAAGTTTTTTTGTTTTTTTTTTTTATTTCACCCAGAATGTCAACATGTTTGAGTGTTCCCGGATGGTGATCTGCCCGTGCAGCCTCCATTGCTCCTGTAAATTAAAGAACAGAGAAACAGCAGAGGTAATTAATCACATGTAGAAAGGTCTCCTCGCTGCACCCCCTTTTTTCTACAGTATGAGTTTAGATAGCTGCAGGGGGATTATACATAAATCTTCACAGTGTGGAGAGGGGAGAGAGAATGTATAGTATCAAGGAGGAAAAAAAAGAGGCTGTAGATAAGAAGGAATGATGATGGGGAAATTAGTGCAGGATAGAAGCTGTGTTTATACTGTATATGATGTAATGAAGTCAGTAATGCCATGGACACACAGAGACATCACATCCAACCTATATTACTAGAAGAGACACACATACACATACAAAAAAAAAAAATTAATAAAGGGGATGGGAGAACTACAATACCCAGATAGATTAGCGAAATTAGGATTATTTAGTCTAGAAAAAAGACGACTGAGGGGCGATCTAATAACCATGTATAAGTATATAAGGGGACAATACAAATATCTCGCTGAGGATCTGTTTATACCAAGGAAGGTGACGGCACAAGGGGGCATTCTTTGCGTCTGGAGGAGAGAAGGTTTTTCCACCAACATAGAAGAGGATTCTTTACTGTTAGGGCAGTGAGAATCTGGAATTGCTTGCCTGAGGAGGTGGTGATGGCAAACTCAGTCGAGGGGTTCAAGAGACGCCTGGATGTCTTCCTGGAGCAGAACAATATTGTATCATACAATTAGGTTCTGTAGAAGGACGTAGATCTGGGGATTTATTATGATGGAATATAGGCTGAACTGGATGGACAAATGTCTTTTTTCGGCCTTACTAACTATGTTACTATGTTACTATGTTACCTCACAGCCAGCCTATATTACTGGGAGAGACACATATAGGCCACATATAGACTATATTACTGGGAGAGGCACAGACCTCTTATCCAGCCGATATTAAATGGATAGACACATAGAAGTCACATCCATTCTTTAGTACTAGTCGAGACATTCAGAGCTCGTATCCAGCCTATATTACTAGAAGAGACACACAAAGCTCACATCCATCCTATAATACCAAGAGAAACCCACAGACCTCACATCCAGCCTATATTACTGGGACAGACAGACCTCACATCCAGCCTATATTACTGGGACAGACAGACCTCATATCCAGCCTATATTACTGGGAGAGACACACAGACCTCACATCCAGCCTTTATTACTGGGAGAAACACTCTGACCTCACATCCAGCCTGTATTACCGGGAGAAATACACAGACCTCCAGACTAAATTACTGGGAGAGACACACAAAGCTCACACCTAGCCTGTATTACTAGGAGAAATACACAGACTCACATCCAGCCTGTATTACTGGGAGAGACACAGAGCTCACATCCAGCTTGTATTACTGGGAGAGACACACAGACTCACATCCAGCCTATATTACTGGGAGAGACACACAGACCTCACACACAGCCTGTATTACTAGGAGAGACACAAAGAGCTCACATCCAGCTTGTATTACTGGGAGAGACACACAGACTCACATCCAGCTTGTATTACTGGGAGAGACACACAGACTCACATCCAGCTTGTATTACTGGGAGAGACACACAGATTCACATCCAGCTTTTATTACTGGGAGACACACAGACCTCACATCCAGCCTGTATTACTGGGAGAGATACACAGAGCTCACATCCAGCCTATATTACTGGGAGAGACACACAGAGCTCACATCAGCCTGTATTACTGAAAGAGACAAAGACCTCATATCCAGCCTATATTACTGGGAGAGACACACAGAGACCTCACATCCAGCCTATATTACTGGGAAAGACACACACAGAGACCTCACATCCAGCCTATATTACTGGGAGGGACACACAGAGACCTCACATCCAGCCTATATTACTGGGAGAGACACACAGAGCTCACATCCAGGTTGTATTACTGGGAGACACACAGAGCTCACATCCAGCCTATATTACTGGGAGAGACACACAGAGCTCACATCCAGCCTCTATTACTGAAAGAGACAAGGACCTCACATCCAGCCTATATTACTGGGAGAGACACACAGAGACCTCACATCCAGCCTATATTACTGGGAGAGACACACAGAGACCTCACATCCAGCTTTTATTACTGGGAGAGACACACAAAGCTCACATCCAGCTTGTATTATTGGGAGAGACACACAGAGCTCACATCCAGCCTACATTACTGGGAGACACACAGCTCACATCCAGCCTATATTACTGGAAGAGACACACAGAGCTCACATCCAGCCTATATTACTGGAAGAGACACACAGAACTCACATCCAGCCTATATTACTGGGAGAGACACACAGACCTCACATCTAGCCTATATTACTGGGAGAGATACACAGAGCTCACATCCAGCCTATATTACTGGGAGAGACACACAGAGCTCACATCCAGCCTGTATTACTGAAAGAGACAAAGACCTCACATCCAGCCTGTATTACTGGGACAGACAGACACACCTCACATCCAGTCTATATTACTGGGACAGACAGACCTCATATCCAGCCTATATTACTGGGAGAGACACACAGACCTCACATCCAGCCTATATTACTGGAAGAGACACACAGAGCTCACATCCAGCCTATATTACTGGAAGAGACACACAGAGCTCACATCCAGCCTATATTACTGGGAGAGACACACAGACCTCACATCCAGCCTATATTACTGGGAGAGATACACAGAGCTCACATCCAGCATATATTACTGGGAGAGACAAACAGAGCTCACATCGAGCCTGTATTACTGAGAGAGACAAAGATCTCACATCCAGCCTGTATTACTGGGAGAGACACACAGAGCTCACATCCAGCCTATATTACTGGGAGACACACAGAGCTCACATCCAGCCTATATTACTGGGAGAGACACACAGAGACCTCACATCCAGCCTATATTACTGGGAGAGACACACAAAGCTCACATCCAGCCTATATTACTGGGAGAGACACACAGAGCTCACATCCAGCCTATATTACTGGGAGAGACACACAGACCTCACAGCCAGCCTGTATTACTGGGAGAGACACACAGACCTCACATCCAGCCTATATTACTGGGAGAGACACACAGAGCTCACATCCAGCCTATATTACTTGGAGAGACACACAGATCTCACATACAGCCTATATGTTAAGGACTGGCGGAACGCACCAAATATAGATGAAATGAAACTAGGTGCATTCGCAGTCCGAGGTCCACCGTGCAGGTAAAAACCCTGCTGCTAGTAAGACGGACTATATGGCGGTACTATAAGTATACACGCACGGGTTAACTTCACCCTGCGTAAAGGAAGCAATCCTGTTGAGTCACAGGACCGCGGTACCGCACATAGAGCGCGAGCAAGAAGTCAGCGAACACAACCCAAACTCAGGATTGAAGTCCGATTAGACCACTTGCAGGCACAACACCGCAACTGGGTGTGTAAAGAAGCTATTACAATAGTGTATAAAGGCACGAGAGTGCATGCGGTGCCGCTCTGACGGACGCCACTAACCACCCAGGCTTGGGTAAGGAAAGCGCAGAGGAAGCGCACGGCGCCGTACTGGCGGACACAGCAACTGGACGTTGTGATGTGTGTTACGTGCAGATGGCTAATCGGGCGCTAGATAGCTACCATCATCCGCGAGCAGTCAACAACACTAGGGAGGGATACTTAGGAGCTTTCATCCATCGACATACATCCATCTACACACACACATTATATCAAGACAATACTAGCGCATGGCCATGCGGTCATGCGCAGTTTATATAGTTGCAGCACAGGAAGCAGCTACAGAAGTTTTGCCCTTTCAGGACCTGCCAGGACCAATGGGATGTGCTGCAGTACCTGAGAATGTGACCCTCGATCTCCAACGGGAGATCTTGCCCTGGGCATGCTCAGTGTGTGCAAATAAGGACTTAGTCCCAGAGAAGCCCGCTCGCCGCAGATCAGTGCAGGGTACAACAGGAGAGCCAGAAAAGGCAGCAGTAACCCTTTACACAGAATCAGTCCCAGCAAGACGCTGGGAGCGACGCCTCCGCTGAGCAGAGCCCACTGCGGCCGAAGCAGAATGGGAGACCGCAGCAGACACGGATCGAGATTCCCCCTGTGCAGCAGAGGAAACTCGACTCCTAACACTATATTACTGGGAGAGACACACAGACCTCACATCCAGTCTATATTACTGGGAGAGATACACAGAGCTCACATCCAGCCTATATTACTGGGAGAGACACACTTACCTCACATCCAGCCTATATTACTGGGAGAGACACACAGACCTCACATACAGCCTATATTACTGGGAGAGACACACAGACCTCACATCCAGTCTATATTACTGGGAGAGATACACAGAGCTCACATCCAGCCTATATTACTGGGAGAGACACACAGAGACCTCACATCCAGCCTATATTACTGGGAGAGATACACAGAGCTCACATCCAGCCTATATTACTGGGAGAGACACACAGAGCTCACATCCAGCCTGTATTACTGAGAGAGACAAAGACCTCACATCCAGCCTGTATTACTGGGAGAGACATACAGAGCTCACATCCAGCCTATATTACTTGGAAAGACACACAGAGCTCACATCCAGCCTATATTACTGGGAGAGACACACAGACCTCACATCCAGCCTGTATTACTGGGAGAGACACACAGACCTCACATACAGCCTATATTACTGGGAGAGACACACAGACCTCACATCCAGCCTATATTACTGGGAGAGATACACACAGCTCACATCCAGCCTATATTACTGGGAGAGACACATGGACCTCACATACAGCCTATATTACTGGGAGAGACACAGAGACCTCACATCCAGCCTATATTACTGGGAGAGACACACAGAGCTCACATCCAGCCTATATTACTGGGAGAGACACACAGAGCTCACATCCAGCATATATTACTGGGAAAGACACACGGACCTCACATACAGCCTATATTACTGGGAGAGACACAGAGACCTCACATCCAGCCTATATTACTGGGAGAGACACACAGAGCTCACATCCAGCCTATATTACTGGGAAAGACACACAGACCTCACATACTGTTAGAGCTAGCGGAACGCACCAAATAATAAGACAGATAGAGTATGGTGCGTTCGCAGCCCGGGGTCCGCCGTGCAGAGATGGAACCTGCTGCCAAGTAATGACTATATGGCGGTACAAAGTGAATACACACACGGGTTAACCTCACCCTGTGTGAAGGAAGCAAACCCTGTTGCGTCACAGGGCCGCCGAACCGCACCAAGAGCGCAAGCAAGGAGTCTCAGAACTCAATCCCAAGACACAGGATTTGAGTACATAGACCTCATGCGCTCGACACCGCTACTGGGGTGTCAGAGTGACAGCAATAGAAGCACGAGAGTGCATGCAGTGTCGCACTGGCGAACGCCACTAACCACCCAGGCTTGGGTCAGGAAAGCGCTGTGAAAGTGCACGGCGCCGCACTGGCGGTCACAGCAATAAGACGCTGTATTGTGTGTTTACGTGCTGATGGCTAAGTCGGGCGCTAGATAGCAATCCTTCATTCGCGACCAGTCAACAACACTAGGAATGGGAATGATTTAGGAGCTTTCATCCATCGACATACATCCATCAACACACACACATTATCAAGTCTATACTAGCGCATGGCCGTGCGGTCATGCGCAGCTTATATAGTTGCAGCACATTCAGGACCTTCCAATAAAGGACCAATGGGAAGCTGCTACCGAAGTTTTGCCCTTTCAGGACCTTCCTGGAGGACCAATGGGATGTGCTGCAGTACCTGAGCATGTGACCCTCGATCTCCAATGGGAGATCTTGCCCTGGGCATGCTCAGAAATAGAAAAGCAGGACTTAGCCCCAAAAGCATCTGCTCGCTGCTGCCCAACACTGGCTTCAATGGCAGAAGCAGGAAAAGCAGCAGTAACTCTATGAACAGAGTGAGACTGAGCAAGACGCTGGGACCGACGTCTCTGCTGAGCAGACTCCACTGCGGCTGGAGAAGAATGGGAGACCGCAGCGGAGATGGCTCGAGATTCCCCTTGTGCAGAAGCGGGAACTCGACACCTAACATTACCCCCCTCCTTGGACCTCGCTACGCTCGAAGGCAGCAATGAGCTGTGGGGCCCGAATGTTTTCAGCAGGCTCCCAGGACCTGTCCTCTGGGCCATAACCCTTCCAATCCACCAGATAGAACTTTTTGCCATGTACCACCTTGCACCCCAAAATAGCGTTCACCTCGTAATCGTCCGTAGACGAACCCGATGTCCCAGCAGATGACTCGGAAAACCGGGACATGTATACGGGTTTCAAGAGGGACACATGAAAGGTGTCGGTGATACCCAAGCGTGGAAGAAGGGCCAGACGGTAGACCACAGGGTTAACCTGTTCAAGGACCATGAAGGGACCCAAGTAGCGAGGTGCAAACTTAGTGGACTCAACACGCAGCCTGATGTTACGGGCGGAGAGCCACACTAAGTCGCCAGGAGCAAAGGTCGGAGCGGGGCGCCGATGAGCATCGGCGGAGGACCTCATTCTCTCCTTGGAGGCCCGAATGGCATCCTGAGTGCGGTCCCAAATGTCCCGTGCCTCCACAGCCCAGTCTGCCACCCTGGAGTCAGCGGAAGACACAGGCATGGGCACAGGGACACGCGGATGCTGGCCGTAATTTAGGAGGAATGGAGTCTGACCGGTGGAGTCGGCTACAGCGTTGTTAAGCGCAAACTCTGCCCACGGTAGCAAGGATGCCCAGTCATCCTGCCTGGCAGAAACAAAATGTCGTAAATATGTGACCAAGGTCTGGTTGGCCCTCTCTACCAACCCATTCGTCTCGGGATGATATGCCGAAGAGAGATTCAACTCAATACTGAGTAGACCACAAAGCTCTCTCCAGAATCGAGATGCAAACTGGGGACCCCGGTCACTAACAATTTTGTCTGGCATACCGTGTAGGCGAAAGATATGTTTGATGAACAAGACAGCCAAAGCCCGTGCAGAAGGTAGCCGTGGAAGAGGCACCAAGTGCACCATTTTGGAAAAATGGTCGGTGATCACCCAGATAATGGTGCAGTTACGAGACTTGGGTAAGCCCACCACAAAGTCCATCCCGACCATCTCCCAGGGCCTGTCCGCCACCGGCAGAGGGTGAAGCAAACCAGCTGGCCGTTGCCGAGAGGACTTGTTCTTGGCGCAAGAGACACACGCCCGAACATATTCTGCAACATCACGAGCCAAATGCGGCCACCAGTATGTCCTCGCCAGTAACTCAGATGTCCTTTTGGAACCAAAATGTACACCCACCCTGGACGAGTGTGCCCAAGAGAGAACCTCCGGTCGCAAACTGGATGGTACAAAAGTCTTGCCCGGAGGCACAGACTCTAGCGAAATCGGGGCCACAGTTCTCATGCTCTCGGTGGGGACAATAAGCCGAGGCTCCTCTTCCTCCTCCACAGATGACACAACGGAGCGAGAGAGAGCATCGGCCCGAATGTTCTTCTCCCCAGAAAGAAAATGGAGGGTGAAATGAAACCGGGAGAAGAATAAGGACCATCTGGCCTGGCGAGAATTCAACACCAAATTTTTATGGTCTGTGAAGACTTGGAAGGGAAAACGAGCTCCCTCCAAGAGATGTCTCCACTCCGAGAAAGCCAAATTCATGGCTAGCAACTCCCTGTCCCCGATGGAATAATTCCTCTCTGCTGGTGAGAAGGTCTTAGAAAAGAAGAAGCAAGGATGCTTCTGACCTTGAGCATCCTTTTGGAAGAGGACTGCTCCAGCACCAACAGGAGAGGCATCCACCTCCATGATAAATGGCTTATCAACATCGGGGCAATGTAGGATGGGAGCATTAGCGAAGTGTGACTTTATGGAGTTAAAGGTCTTGGAGACCTCCTCAGGCCACAATTTGGGATTTGCCCCTTTCTTGGTGAGGGCAACCAAGGGAGCTACCAAAGTTGAGAAGTGTGGAATGAACTGGCGATAATAATTAATGAACCCCATAAAGCGCTGCACCGCTTTAAGAGAATGGGGTTCCTGCCAGTCCATCACAGCCTGTAGTTTGGCAGGATCCATAGCCAATCCCTGGGCGGAGATGATATAGCCCAGGAAAGGTAAAGACTCCTGCTCGAACATACACTTCTCCAACTTGGCATAGAGGGAGTTTGCCTGTAGGAGGTCGAAGACTTTGCAAACATCTCTCCGGTGGGAGTCAATATCTGGAGAGTGGATGAGAATATCATCCAGATAGACTATGACCGAGGTGGAAAGCATATCCCGGAAGATGTCGTTCACAAAGTCTTGGAAAACGGCTGGGGCATTACAGAGCCCGAAGGGCATCACCAGATATTCATAGTGCCCATCCCTGGTGTTAAAAGCCGTCTTCCATTCGTCCCCCTCACGGATGCGAATCAGGTTGTAAGCACCCCGCAGATCTAATTTAGTAAATACCCTTGCTCCCCGAAGCCTATCGAAGAGCTCAGATATCAAGGGCAAAGGATACTTAACGATGATGGCGTTAAGACCCCTGTAGTCTATGCATGGACGCAATTCCCCATTCTTCTTCTGCACGAAGAAGAACCCTGCCCCAGCAGGTGACACTGACTTCCTAATGAATCCTCTTGCCAGATTTTCCTGGATGTACTGTGACATTGCCTCCATCTCCGGGAGAGATAACGGATAGACTCGACCCCGGGGAGGCTCAGCACCAGGCAAGAGATCAATAGGACAGTCATAGGGGCGATGGGGCGGAAGGGTCTCCGCCGCCTTTTTGGAGAACACGTCTGCATAAGACCAATATTGCTTGGGGAGAGAGGATAGATCTGCGGGTACCTCTGTTTTAGCAACCTGAACGCACTCCCTCTGACACCTACCCCCACAAGATTTGCCCCATCCCAGAATTCTGACTGAGGACCACTCGATATGAGGAGAGTGGTACCGTAGCCAAGGTATTCCCAACAGGACCTCATCAATTCCCTCAGGAATGACAAGCAGAGATATAATCTCCTGATGAGATGGCGACATGGACAGAGTAAAAGGGATGGTCTGGTGTGTTATCTGTGAGGGCAGTGTCGACCCATTCACCACTCGTACCGTTACTGGTTGAGCTAGCATAACCAGGGGTATTGCGTGACGTTGGGCGAAGGCAGAAGACATCAAATTGCCCTCCGCCCCAGAATCCACGCAGAGCTCTACAGAGTGGGAGAATGAGCCTATAATAATTGTCCCCTTAAAGGACAATTTGGAGGCAAACGTCGCCGTGTCTAGTGTACCTCCACCTACTACCACTAAACGCTGACGTTTCCTCGACCGCTGAGGACATCTGGTGGCTAGGTGTCCTGACTGCTGGCAAACATGGCAGACCTTGAGTGCACAAGCGGTCTGGGACTTAGATCCCGCTCGTGACACTTCCATGGCCTCATGTGACTCAGGAACCAGGACCGGAGATTCCAGAGGTTTGGCGAAGGTAGGAGCCAGCCGAAACCTCTGCCTACACTGGGCTCGCTCTAACCTTCGCTCGTTAAAACGGAGGTCAATTCGAGTGGAGACAGTTATTAACTCCTCCAGTGTGGCGTGAATCTCCCTAGTGGCCAGAGCGTCCTTAACGTGATCAGCCAGGCCCCTCCAAAATATGGGGATAAGGGCTTTATCCGACCACTCCAGCTCAGAAGCTAAAGTGCGGAAGTGGACGACAAAATGGCTGACCAAGGACTCACCTTGAGTTAATACCAGCAGTTGGAGCGCAGTATCATGGGTGACTTGAGGTCCTAAAAAGACCTGTTTCAGAGTGCTCAGGAACAGCGGAGCACTCTGCACCACATGATCGCCACGCTCCCACAGCGGCGTAGCCCATTCCAACGCCCTGTCCGACAAGCGAGACACTATAAATCCCACCTTAGCCCGCTCTGTGGGAAAACGTGCAGCCAGGAGCTCGAGGTGAATAGAGTACTGACTCACGAATCCCCTACAAAATTTGCTATCACCAGAAAATTTTTCTGGCAGTGGGAGGCGAGATAATGTCGGAACAGGGGTGGCAATGGACAAGGTTGCTGCAGCCACGCTAGCAGCCTGTACAGCAACTGCGGTAACATCCACAGCTGAGGTTGAGCTCTCGAAAGCCGCCAACCTACCCTCCAGCTGCTGGATATACCGCAAAGATTGCTGTTTGTCCGTCATTACTAGCCAGACCCTGGTGCTAGTATAATGTTAGGGCTGGCGGAACGCACCAAATAATAAGACAGATAGAGTATGGAGCGTTCGCAGCCCGGGGTCCACCGTGCAGAGATGGAACCTGCTGCCAAGTAATGACGGACTATATGGCGGTACAAAGTGAATACACACATGGGTTAACCTCACCCTGTGTGAAGGAAGCGAACCCTGTTGCGTCATAGGGCCGCGGTACCGCACCAAGAGCGCAAGCAAGGAGTCTCAGAACTTAATCCCAAGACACAGGATTTGAGTACATAGACCTCATGCGCTCGACACCGCTACAGGGGTGTCAGAGTGACAGCAATAGAAGCACGAGAGTGCATGCAGTGCCGCACTGGCGAACGCCACTAACCACCCAGGCTTGGGTCAGGAAAGCGCTGTGAAAGCGCACGGCTCTGCACTGGCGGTCACAGCAATAAGACGCTGTATTGTGTGTTTACGTGCTGATGGCTAAGTCGGGCGCTAGATAGCAATCCTTCATTCGCGACCAGTCAACAACACTAGGAATGGGAATGATTTAGGAGCTTTCATCCATCGACATACATCCATCAACACACACACATTATCAAGTCTATACTAGCGCATGGCCGTGCGGTCATGCGCAGCTTATATAGTTGCAGCACATTCAGGACCTTCCAATAAAGGACCAATGGGAAGCTGCTACCGAAGTTTTGCCCTTTCAGGACCTTCCTGGAGGACCAATGGGATGTGCTGCAGTACCTGAGCATGTGACCCTCGATCTCCAATGGGAGATCTTGCCCTGGGCATGCTCAGAAAGAGAAAAGCAGGACTTAGCCCCAAAAGCATCTGCTCGCTGCTGCCCAACACTGGCTTCAATGGCAGAAGCAGGAAAAGCAGCAGTAACTCTATGAACAGAGTGAGACTGAGCAAGACGCTGGGACCGACGTCTCTGCTGAGCAGACTCCACTGCGGCTGGAGAAGAATGGGAGACCGCAGCGGAGATGGCTCGAGATTCCCCTTGTGCAGAAGCGGGAACTCGACACCTAACACATACAGCCTATATTACTGGGAGAGACACACAGAGGTCACATCCAGCCTACATTACCGGGAGAGAGACACAGACCTCACATCCAGCCTGTATTACTGGGAGAGACACACAGAGCTCACATCCAGCCTATATTACTGGGAAAGACACACAGACCTCACATACAGCCTATATTACTGGGAGAGACACAGAGACCTCACACCCAGCCTATATTACTGGGAGAGACACACAGAGCTCACATCCAGCCTATATTACTGGGAGAGACACACAGACCTCACATCCAGCCTATATTACTGGGAAAGACACAGAGGTCACATCCAGCCTACATTACCGGGAGAGAGACACAGACCTCACATCCAGCCTATATTACTGGGAGAGACACACAGAGCTCACATGCATCCTATATTACTGGGAAGCCCACAGAGGTCACATCCAGCCTATATTACTGGGAAAGACACACAGAGCTCACATCCAGCCTATATTACTGGGAGAGACACACAGACCTCACATCCAGCCTGTATTACTGGGAAAGACACAGAGGTCACATCCAGCCTACATTACCGGGAGAGAGACACAGACCTCACATCCAGCCTATATTACTGGGAGAGACACACAGAGCTCACATCCAGTCTATATTACTGGGAGAGACACACAGAGGTCACATCCAGCCTATATTACTGGGAGAGAAACACAGACCTCACATCCAGCCTATATTACTGGGAGAGACACACAGAGGTCACATCCAGCCTACATTACCGGGAGAGAGACACAGACTACACATCCAGCCTGTATTACTGAGAGAGACAAAGACCTCACATCCAGCCTATATTACTGGGAGAGGCAGCTCCACAAGACAAAAAAATATGAGACATAGATCAATCTACAAGACCGTGGCCAGTAGAAATTTTACATCTGTGGCAATGAAAAGATGCAAATAATAAAAGATAGCTGAGAGCTGTGCGGTACAAGTCCACAAGACTACACAAAACCCCTTTGTTAGCAATGATGGGACCCATAGTGATCATTTTTTCAATGAGAGTAATCATTTATGACTGACATGCTTCTTTAATATTTGGGTTTCCAAAAACCTCTTTCCTCCGACTACAATTTGTTTAAAAAAAATCACCCTCCCCTGTTCCAGCACTGAGTCTCCGTCACTGCTCAACAGCGCTGTAGGCAGTAAATGATCTTGTGCCATCGACTGAGCTCATTGATTGGCTGCAGCGCACACAGCACCCAATGGAAGCAGTGGTGGAGACTCAGTGTTGGACCTAGGGAGGGTGAATAAAGCATATATATATTCTTTCTTAAATATTTCACATCTTTCTTCATCTAACAGAAGTAAATCTTTACATAGGATGTAGGATAAAGGTAACTTTAATGACACAATGCAGCCATGGAGAGGAACGTGGAATTATTATTTTTTGCACATTTTTTATTCCACATAAAAGATATTTCTTTGACGTTTGATTTATTTTACCACAAGGGCTTTGTAGGAAGCGACTTGGAAAGTGTTCAGCCACGGCGAGACAGGACGGCCTTTTGTTCGGAGAGGTTGATGTACAGTATGAAGGGATGGCAAACAGATTAGCTGGAGGAGGGATGAAAGGAAGGGACGGAGGAGTGGGCCTTACCTGCAGCCATCTGGGCTCTGCTCCGGCAGCTGACCTTGGCCTGGACTCACCCGCTCTTGGGAAGACTCTGCGCGAGGTTTGGCTTGGCACGCCGGCAGTAATGAGTTAATTGTACAAGTCTATCGGTTTATATATACGAGGCTTGTGATGTCAGCAAAGGCAAATTATAGACGCAGAAACCGTCATCCGCGGCCAACAGCCCCGGACACCAATACTGCCGGGAAGCCGGAGCCGGCACTGGTACGTAACGGGCAGGTTTACTATTGGGTGAGAATAATTGTATCCGGACTCACAAAGGGGCAAGTGAACGAAATCCTCATGTTACCCCCCACTACTGGCACACGGGGATTTCTTTTACTGGGGCGAATAAAAGAAACATTTTTGCAACGACCATGGGGAGAACGACAGATATAAAAAACATTATGTTTAAATCAAAGCTCAAATCTCTTTCCCAAAAACTTGAAACTAAGTTAGAAACGTGACTTTATTCTTCAAATATAGGATTATTGTTAAAGAAAATACATCTAATTCATGTCAGATCTATGTATGTGACTAATATGTATCTACAGTTTGTTCTCATGTCTGTTGCCAAATATCTATCATCTATCTATTATTTATCTATTATCTATCACCTATCTATCTAACTATTATCTATCTATTATCTATCTATATCTATTATCTATTATCTATCTATTATCTATCTATATCTATTATCTATCATCTATCTATTATATATTATCTATCTATCATCTATCTATTAATCTATTATTTATCTATATCTATTATCTATTAATCTATTATTTATCTTTCTTAATATCTATCTGCATGATCTCCTATCTATTTATCCATCTCTTCTTTCAGACTTCTTTTTCTTTCTTCTTATTTTTGTTGATTTCTTCCTGGCTTGTGAAAAAAAAACAATGATTTTCATGTTTTTATAAGTTTTTTTGTGTGTGCCATTTTTTATACCCAAATTATTTTTTATCGCTTTTAGCTAAGCCTATGGGAAAACACACGAAAAATGGACAATATCCAGAGAGTGTTGTACTTGTAAGGAGTCACACACAAAAAAACAGTGTGAAGAACACCCCCAAAATATAATTTTTGCAGTTCCTTTCATTTTTTTTTTTTTTTTTACTAAACCACAGTTAAACGGCAGAAAAATAACCCCAAAACATCTTTTGACAAAAGTGCAGCACGTGAAACTGCCCTTCTGCTTTTATATCACAGCTTCTCTTTTTCTTCGCCTGCATGTAAATAATCTTTGGGTGTCACAATTAAAGAGTCGGCCAACAACTTAACAGAAAACCACAACAAAAAAAATGATGGTTTTGTTTTCATTTTACTGACTTTCTGGCATGTTGCACAGCACTCATTCTGGAAGTCACAAAGGTGTAATAAATGAAGAGTAATTTAGAGCTGTTGCCCCTCAAAGTTTTTCTCTGCACGCTGATGCTCCTGAGTCTCACCACCAGTATAAATTGTAACTTAAAGAGAATCTATCAGTAGGTTTTTGATACCGAATTTGAGAGCAGCATGATTTAAGGACAGAAACCCTGATTCCAGCGATGTGTCACTTACCAGGCTGCTTGCTGCAGGTTTGATAAAATCACAGTTTTTTATGCTCCAGTTCTTTAATGCTGAGCTTTGTATGTATAACCCCGCCCACACTGCTGATTGGTTGCTTTCCACCTATGCACAGTGTACACAGAAAGCTGCCAATCAGAGTTGTGGGCGGGGTTATGCAGAGCTCAGCATTCAGAGAACTTCTCGATCCGCAACAGATAAAACTGTAATTTTATTAAAACTGCAGCAAGCAGCCCAGTAAGTGACACATCGCCGGAATCAGGGTCTCTGCCCCTACATCATGCTGCTCTACTATAATGTAGTAAAAACCTGGTGACAGATTCCCTTTAAGCCCATTGAGGCATGAGGCAAATTATGCTGATAGGAAGCGCAGCATAAAAAATATATATATGTGCGCAAAAGGGTGGCCATTTAAAAGTGTCTATATATCAACAACCCCTATAATAAGGGGAAACATATAACATTTAGTGGGGTTTTACCCCCCATATGCTTAAATTTGCCAATAGAAAGAGCAAAAAGAAATATCGGCCCAGGGGAGAAGCAAAAAAAAAAAACACAATTGAAAGTGCCTATGTGCCAGCAGCCCTTAGGATAAAGGGTTACGTATAATGTGACCCACCATGTTGGGTTGTGCTGAACAGTACACTAGGAAAAATTATAAGTAAAGAAAATGAAAAATATAAAAAGGGAGGGGGGAAGGGAAAAAAAAATAAATATGGACAAGCAAAAAAGAAAAATAACATGGAAAAAAAGAGCTAAGGAACATAAAAATAAATTGAATGAAAATATATAATGTAAATGTGCACATAAATCACACATTGCACATGAGCACATTGCGCATAAAGAAAAAAAAAGAGAAAAAAACCTCAAAAAAAAACAAAAACCTATATAACATACAAAATACAATAAATAACAAGTAAATGAAGACATCATCCCAAAAAGCTTGTGTAAAGGTGCTCCTCATTGAGGCCATAGGTTTCGTAGGTTGAAAATCCAGCGTGATTCGGTTTGAAGTAAAAGTTTCTTGAGATTTCCGCCTCTAGTATTCAGGTGAACCCTCTGTAAACCAAAAAATCTAATATTAATGACCGACCCACCATGTTTGGTCAAAAAATGGGAGGCCACCGGGGTCGGGGTCTTAACCTTTTTGGCATCAGAGGACGTTAAGTGTATTGTAGAGAGGTGGTTCTGTGCTCTTTTCCTGAATTCCTGAGAGGTTTGACCTATATAGACCCTGCTGCAGGGGCAAATGATAGCATAAATGATGTTAGCGGTCTTGCAGTTAATATACGACCTTAAATGATAAATTTTCTGGTCTGTGGGATTGGTAAAGAAATCCTTAGTGACAGGAACATAGGGACAAACACTGCAATCCCCACAAGGCAAAGACCCCCTCAAGCGGGTACCCCGATTCAGTCTGATGGAAGGACGTGTAAATTGGCTCCTTGTCAAAATATCCACCAAATTGGGGGCCCTCTTAGCAGTCATGAGGGGCTACAAGAGGCGAAGTTTGATCATCCGTAGTAAGTATGTCCCAGTGGGTCGTAAGAATGTTTCTCACCTGACTCCATTGGTCGTTATTGTCCGAGATGAAACAGACAAATTTGTCCTTGGAACGTTTGTTGGAAGAAAGTAACGAATCCTGGCCCTTTGAAATGCAGAAGAGTTCAATTTCTTGGGGTAGCCACGTTCTCAAAACCTGGTCGTAAAGATTCTAGATTGGAGAGAAAAATCTTCATCCAAAGTACAATTACGGCAAATTCGCAAGAATTGGCCGACAGGAATACCCCTTTTGATGTGATGGGGGTGGAAGCTATCATACCTGAGTAAACTGTTTGTTGCTGTGGGTTTAAGAAAAAGGTCCGTGATAAGGCCATCTTCCTGAATGGAGACCTTCAAGTCCAGAAAAGTAACTGATGTTAAAGAAAAAGTATGTGTCAAGACAATGTCAAACTCATTCCAATTTAATTCCTGTAGAAATTGAAGACACTCCTGTTCAGTCCCGCTCCATGTGAAGAAGACATCATCAATGAACCTGTGCCACTGTTGAACATGTTTACTGAAGAAGTCGGATTTGTGGACAAAAAATTCTTCCCACCTGCCCAAAAAGATGTTAGCCAGGGCTGGCGCACAGTTTGCGCCCATTGCCACTCCCGATACTTGTCGGTAGAAGGAGTGGTCAAAGAGAAAATAATTATGCTGCAAAATAAATTTCAAAAGATCAATCAAAAAAGAAGCGTGAAGACGATCGATAGTATTCGGTCTCCTAAGGAAGTGACCCACTGCCTCCAAACCATCATGATGGCCGATATTCGAGTACAAAGACTCGACATCACAAGTTACCAGTATGGTTCGTCTTTCCAGAGAAACATTTCGGCAAACGTGAATGAAATGGGCCGAGTCCCTAATGTAAGAGGCGAAGGCAGTGGCAATGGGCTGTAGGTAGAAATCAATGTAAACATTGGCTTTTTCACAATGGCTCCCTATACTGGGCACAATGGGGCATCCAGGCGGTGTGACAGGGTCTTTGTGAACTTTAGGAAGCAGATAAAAGGTGGGAATGACTGGAAACTCAACCCTGAGATATTGTTTGGTACTGTTGTTAACAATACCATAGTCAAAAGCCTGACCCAATAACGAATTGAATTTATTTGAGAATATTTCCGTTGGGTCTGAAGGTAATTTAACATCGAATTAGAGTTAAGCTGTTTTAGAGCTTCCTCAATATAAAGATGTACAGGCCACAGAACCACGTTCCCACCCTTATCTGCCTCCTTAATAATGAAATCTTTATAGTTTTTGAGTGAGGTAAGTGCCCTTTTCTCATTGGGGGTAAGATTGTTAGGGACCCCCCGAGAGGGATGGAAGTTGCATAATGTCCCTCTTGGTCAGTTCAAAGAAAAATTTTATCGCGGGAAAAAGAGAAAAAGAAGGGGAAGCCAATGATTTATTTCTGTATGGAAATAAAATCCTACCTTGTGTACCCTCATTCTCCTGTAGGAGGTCAAGAAGATCCTGAAGAGCCTGTGTTTCTTCCATCCCCAAGTTGCTTGCTATTTTCAGGTTTATGGTGAATAGCCTGTAAGGCCTATTTCACATTTCCGTCTTTCTGCTCCCGTCGCAATACGTCAATTTTTGAAAATGTAGGATCCTGCAAAAATCTTTTGCAGGATCCTGCATTTTCCCATAGACTTGTATTAGCGACGTATCGCGACGGATGGACACACGTTTCGTCCGTCGTGCACTGGATCCTGCAGAATTTGGCGGTACGTCGTCTGGAAAAAAACGTTCAAGGGAACGTTTTTCTGGACGTTGTATCCTATGTTTCAGACTGCGCCTGCCCGGCAGGAAATCTCGCTCTCTCTCTCCTCCCCGGGACTTTAGACTGGACAGCGGACACGTTCAAACACTGCATCCGCTGCACACGTTAGGCTACTTTCACACTTCGGTCTTTTAGAATCAGTCACAATCCGTCAAAGTGTTGAAAAGACGGATCCTGTGCAGATTGTAAAAAACGGATGCACTGGATACTGTTTTTTGACGGATCCGTCGATGCAGCAGCTGCATGGGTTAAATTAAAGGAATAAAAATCCTTCCAGGCATGCTCCGTGTAAAAACACGGAATCTGTTGCTGGATTCCGTCATTTGATGGACAGCAACAGATCCTGCGCCCATAGGCTTCCATTCTAGCCAACGACGGACGCCGCAGGATCCATCGCTGTACATTTTTTTTGACGCAGACAAAAAAACCTTACATTGAACGTTTTTTCCAGAAGACGTTTCGCCAAAACACGATGGATCCGTCGCACGACGGATGCGACATGTGGCCATCCGTCGCGATCCGTCGCTAATACAAGTCTATGGGGAAAAAAACGGATCCTGTGGGCACATTTGCAGAATCCGTTTTGTTCCCAAAACGACGCATTGCAACGGATCTGAAAAGACGGAAGTGTGAAAGTAGCCTTATCCACTATTTTCCAAACGTCCGTCGGTACGTCGCGCCGACGCTTTGTGACAGCTGACTACCGACGGAAATGTAAAAGAAGCCTAAGACTAACTTCCGGCAGAACAATAAAAAAGATCCTTAACAAGAATACATTTATCTAATGTTTTGGAGGGGGAGAAAGTGAGGCCCTTCTGTAAAACAGATAATTCAGCTGTAGATAAAGTGTCGTTAGAAAGATTAATTACCTGTAGTTGTGTCGAGGTTGTTGATGAATCCTGCGCATGAGAAGATGAAGTAGGGAGGATATTTATCTGTTGCGAGTTTTGTAGGTTTGGCGGAAGGGGGATTTCTGACCCTTGTAGAAGCTGGTTCTTTTTCTTGATGCTCTGACGTTTGCCCCCACGTCGTGTTTTGCGTCCAGATCGCTGCCTCCTGAAGATAAAAAATCACTCGAACTTGTTGCCCCTTGAGGAGGATCCGAACAGGGACCAACTGGAGTGACTGCAGCGCGATCAGTGAAACGTTTGTTGCCAAAATGTCTCCACTTAAAGGTAGCGTTGTTATCTAAATCAGAACGGTCTCGATGAAACTTCTTACGTTTTTTGGAAATAACTTCTGCTTCAAACTTATCCAACGTATCTTTTAGTTTTTGTTTGAAACTGGCAACCTGAGTGCTATCAAATGTAGAGAGCTTGGACTCCAGATCCTTAGTTTGTGTTTTGGTCAGTCGTAGAAGTTCTTTATCATTTTTCTCCTCCTTCTCCACAGGTTCTGGCACTTGGACCCCTACCAATCGGGAAGTGTCTGATAGCAGAAACGCATTCATTTTTTAAATGAAAAAAAAAATCACATGAAAGCAAAAAGGGCTGCATGAATAAGGAGTGAAAAAATTGTACAGCCATTTAAAATGAACGAAAAAAATACTATAAGAATGCTGTAAAACAGTAAAATAAATAATCCTCTTATTGATTTCTGGCCTGATGCTTCCTGGGTTCCCTGACAGTCATTATTCCACTATAGCCAGTCACTTACTGAAACAATGAAGTGTTGGGTACCACTATGGCCAGCGATTGTCTGCAGCAGTCCTATGACCGTCTGTGCGAAACAGGAAGTGCAGACATTGTTGAAGGACTTGGAAAGCATCAAAGCAGGGAAAGAGGGAAATGGTAGGATAAATTCGAATTATTTCAAAGTATTCTGTGATGTTTTTATATGTGGTTGGACAATCCCTTTAATCGCTGAATTATTCATTTTTTAACAAAAAAAACCTAATCAATTATAAATTTTATGATTTTTCAGAAATTTGTTGGACCTCAAGTCACCTGGTGTAGGGTTTTCTGGGGGCACGAGTCATGTTTGTCCCCCTGTTCCTTTCCCAGTAAAGGTGCTTTCTCCTGATTGCTCTTAGCTAATATGCAAAGGGTTAAGGTTATCCCCACCGTAGTGTCAAATATTTTTGGCCTACTCCAGATCAGGCTATTCCACATCAGAACTGTGGGGGTGTCATCTTCACTTTATGTCCCGCTCTGCATAGGCAGTTCAGTAGGTTTACACCCCATTTTCTCCTTTCCTGCATGTTGAGTGGATTACACTCACCTAATAAATACAAGTTCCCCTGGGCGGTTCCGTCTCGTTCCGACAACCTACTACTGGAGATACCCCACCCTAATATTAATATTGTGTTTCTTGGCCTGAATATGTTCTATAATTCATATTGGGGTTTTTTTTTTTGTTTTGTTCATTTGATTCTAATTTCTAAATTCACAAGTCACAGCTGGGGGGGGCAGTTATTATGTAAGGTACTAGCAGGAACGCAGGAGGCAGAGCAAGAGTTAACAGAATTTATATAAGAATAGGCAGTACAGACCAAAAGTTTGGACACACCTTCTAATTTAAAGATTTTTCTGTATTTTCATGACTATGAAAATTGTAAATTCACACTGAAGGCATCAAAACTATGAATTACACATGTGGAATTATATACAGTTAGGGCCAGAAATATTTGGACAGTGACACAATTTTCGCGAGTTGGGCTCTGCATGCCACCACATTGGATTTGAAATGAAACCTCTACAACAGAATTCAAGTGCAGATTGTAACGTTTAATTTGAAGGGTTGAACAAAAATATCTGATAGAAAATGTAGGAATTGTACACATTTCTTTACAAACACTCCACATTTTAGGAGGTCAAAAGTAATTGGACAAATAAACATAACCCAAACAAAATATTTTTATTTTCAATATTTTGTTGCAAATCCTTTGGAGGCAATCACTGCCTTAAATCTGGAACCCATGGACATCACCAAACGCTGGGTTTCCTCCTTCTTAATGCTTTGCCAGGCCTTTACAGCCGCAGCCTTCAGGTCTTGCTTGTTTGTGGCTCTTTCCGTCTTAAGTCTGGATTTCAGCAAGTGAAATGCATGCTCAATTGGGTTTAGATCTGGAGATTGACTTGGCCATTGCAGAATGTGCCACTTTTTGGCACTCATGAACTCCTGGGTAGCTTTGGCTGTATGCTTGGGGTCATTGTCCATCTGTACTATGAAGCGCCGTCCAATCAACTTTGCAGCATTTGGCTGAATCTGGGCTGAAAGTATATCCCGGTACACTTCAGAATTCATCCGGCTACTCTTGTCTGCTCTTATGTCATCAATAAACACAAGTGACCCAGTGCCATTGAAAGCCATGCATGCCCATGCCATCACGTTGCCTCCACCATGTTTTACAGAGGATGTGGTGTGCCTTGGATCATGTGCCGTTCCCTTTCTTCTCCAAACTTTTTTCTTCCCATCATTCTGGTACAGGTTGATCTTTGTCTCATCTGTCCATAGAATACTTTTCCAGAACTGAGCTGGCTTCTTGAGGTGTTTTTCTGCAAATTTAACTCTGGCCTGTCTATTTTTGGTATTGATGAATGGTTTGCATCTAGATGTGAACCCTTTGTATTTACTGTCATGGAGTCTTCTCTTTACTGTTGACTTAGAGACAGATACACCTACTTCACTGAGAGTGTTCTGGACTTCAGTTGATGTTGTGAACGGGTTCTTCTTCACCAAATTAAGTATGCGGCGATCATCCACCACTGTTGTCATCCGTGGACGCCCAGGCCTTTTTGAGTTCCCAAGCTCACCAGTCAATTCCTTTTTTTCTCAGAATGTACCCAACTGTTGATTTTGCTACTCCAAGCATGTCTGCTATCTCTCTGATGGATTTTTTCTTTTTTTTCAGCCTCAGGATGTTCTGCTTCACCTCAATTGAGAGTTCCTTTGACCGCATGTTGTCTGCTCACAGCAACAGCTTCCAAATGCAAAACCACACACCTGGAATCCACCCCTGACCTTTTAACTACTTCATTGATTACAGGTTAACGAGGGAGATGCCTTCAGAGTTAATTGCAGCCCTTAGAGTCCATTGTCCAATTACTTTTGGTCCCTTGAAAAAGAGGACGCTATGCATTACAGAGCTATGATTTCTAAACCCTTTCTCCGATTTGGATGTGGAAACTATCATATTGCAGCTGGGAGTGTGCACTTTCAGCCCATATTACATATATAATTGTATTTCTGAACATGTTTTTGTAAACAGCTAAAATAACAAAACTTGTGTCACTGTCCAAATATTTCTGGCCCTAACTGTACTTAACAAAAAAGTGTGAAACAACTGAAATTATGTCTTATACTAGATGGTGGCCCGATTCTAACGCATCGGGTATTCTAGAATATGCATGTCCACGTAGTATATTGCCCAGCCACGTAGTATATTGCCCAGCCACGTAGTATATTGCCCAGCCATGTAGTATATTGCCCAGTCACGTAGTATATTGCCCAGCCACGTAGTATATTGCCCAGTCACGTAGTATATTGCCCAGTCACGTAGTATATTGCCCAGTCACGTAGTATATTGCCCAGTCACGTAGTATATTGCCCAGTCACGTAGTATATTGCCCAGCCACGTGGTGTATTGCCCAGCCACGTAGTATATTGCCCAGCCACGTAGTATATTGCCCAGCCACGTAGTATATTGCCCAGTCACGTAGTATATTGCCCAGTCACGTAGTATATTGCCCAGTCACGTAGTATATTGCCCAGTCACGTAGTATATTGCCCAGTCACGTAGTATATTGCCCAGCCACGTAGTATATTGCCCAGCCACGTAGTATATTGCCCAGCCACGTAGTATATTGCCCAGTCACGTAGTATATTGCCCAGCCACGTGGTGTATTGCCCAGCCACGTAGTATATTGCCCAGCCACGTGGTGTATTGCCCAGCCACGTAGTATATTGCCCAGCCACGTAGTATATTGCCCAGTCACATAGTATATTGCCCAGCCATGTAGTATATTGCCCAGTCACGTAGTATATTGCCCAGTCACGTAGTATATTGCCCAGCCACATAGTATATTGCCCAGCCTCGTAGTATATTGCCCAGCCACGTAGTATATTGCCCAGTCACGTAGTATATTGCCCAGCCACGTAGTATATTGCACAGCGACAGAGTATACAGCACAGAGCCATGTAGTATACAGACTTAAAATAAAAAATAAGCATATATTCACCCTCCGTTGAAGTCCTGGCCCTGTGTGCGGTGCACGCGGCAGCTTCCGGTCCCAGGGTTGGTATGGGCGCAAGACCTGTGATGACGTCGCGGTCACATGACCTGTGTGTGAAAGATAGCCGTAGGCACTACTAAGAGTTGTGGTGCACAAGTAGGTGCCCAAACCATACTACATTGTAGATAAACTTGGCACACACGTGATCAGATGCAAGTGAAATTTAATTGGAAGAGAGTACATACAGTCATGGCCAAAAGTTTTGAGAATGACACCAAAATTATATTTTCACATGATCTGCTGCCCTCTGGTTTTTATTAGTGTTTGTCTGATGTTTATATCACATACAGAAATATAATTGCAATCATATTATGAGTACCAATAGGTTATATTGACAGTTAGAATGAGTTAATGCAGCAAGTCAATATTTGCAGTGTTGACCCTTCTTCTCCAAGACCTCTGCAATTCTCCCTGGCATGTTCTCAATCAACTTCTGGACCAAATCCTGACTGATAGCTGTCCATTCTTGCATAATCAATTGCTATCAAAACTCATCTTGCTCGTAAACTTACCTGGCTTCCGGAGGGCATCAACGACCGTCTGATGACATTTCAGCTCCCACTTACAAACAAGAAACGCGCGACTCTGATCAGTGCCTATGCTCCCACGATGACTAATCCGGATGACATTAAGATAAGTTCTATGATGAACTTGACACACTTATTTCAGCAATCCCACAGGCAGACAAGCTCATTATACTTGGAGACTTTAATGCCAGAGTGGGAACAGACCATCAAAACTGGGAAGGGGTCATTGGGAGACACGGCACTGGCAAGTGTAACAGTAATGGCCTGCTGCTCCTCAAGATGTGTGCCACACATGACCTTGTCATCACCAACACTTTATTCCGCTTACCCACGGATGCACCCACGCTCGAGGCATTGGCATCTCATTGATTACATCATTGCCAGGAAAAGGGATGAGATGGACTTTAGAGTGACGAAGGCCATGTGTGGTGCAGACTGCTGGACTGACCATCGCCTCATTGTATCTAAGTGCAGGCTCCGCATCCTGCCTGCGAGGAGACCCCAAGGGCAGAAAACGACAAAGAGGCTGAATATCTATAAGCTGCAAAATAAAAGAATTGCAAGGGAATTTGCCAATGACCTTGATGGCAGACTGTTAAATATACTACAGGCAGAGGAGATTGGCGTTGAGGAACAGTGGACAATTCTGAGAGATGCTGTTTATAATACTGCTCTGGAGCATTTTGGATCAGCAACCAGAAATAATCAAGACTGGTTCGATGAAAACGACGAGGAAATAAAGACACTCCTAGAAGAGAAACATCAGCGGTATAAGGTATACCAAAATGACCCCACGTCGTTAGCTAAGAAAGGTGCCTTTACCAACATAAAAAGAAAGGTACAAATCAAGCTACGCGAGATGCAGGATATCTGGTTTAGCAAGAAGGCCGACGAAATGCAGGGTTATGCAGATACCCATGACCAGAAACGCTTCTACGATGCGCTCAAAGCTGTATATGGACCCCAGTCATCAAGCTCTTCATCTCTGCTTAACGCAGATGGAACTAAGCTGCTAACAGAAAGGAAACAAATTCTGGAACGGTGGGCTGAGCATTTTAATAATATTCTTAATCGCCCTGCCAATATCAATGATGAGGCTATTGCTCGCCTGCCCCAGGTAGAAATCAACAAGGAGCTTGATGTTCTTCCAAGTGGAGATGAAGTCAGGAAAGCAGTTAAACAACTTTCTTGTGGAAAAGCACCCGGAAATGATGCTATACCTGCTGAGGTATATAAATCTGGCGGCCCTGTTCTGATGCAAACGGTGACCAAACTATTCCAATATATGTGGACAAAGGAACAGGTTCCACAACAGATGAAAGATGCCAGCATAATCCACATATACAAGAGGAAAGGTAATCGCCAATCTTGTGACAACCATCGAGGCATCTCCCTTCTGTCCACTGCAGGCAAGATATTGGCTCGTGTCTTGCTCAACCGCCTTTTACATCACCTTGAGCAAGGACTATTACCCGAAAGCCAGTGTGGTTTCCGTGCTAAACGTGGAACAGTAGATATGGTCTTTTCAGCACGTCAACTTCAGGAAAAGTGCCAGGAGCAACACCGTGACCTTTATGTAACTTTTGTTGATTTGACCAAGGCTTTTGACACAGTCAGTAGAGATGGCCTGTGGAAGATCATGGCAAAATTTGGCTGCCCGAGCAAGTTCATCTCAGTCATCCGGCAGTTCCATGATGGCATGATGGTGAAGGTTCTGAACGATGGAGACGTATCTGAGGCTTTGCCAGTAACAAATGGCGTAAAACAAGGCTGTGTGCTGGCTCCAACCCTGTTCAGTATGCTGTTCTCTGCAATGTTAAGTGATGCCTTTAACAACTGTGAAGATGGAATCCAGGTTAGGTACAGGACTGATGGCAAGCTATTCAACCCAAAACGCCTGAAGGCGGTTACGAAAGTGCATGAGACTGTTATCCGTGAATTACTATTTGCTGATGACTGTGCACTTAACGCTAGCACGGAACAGCAGATGCAGCATGAAATGGACAGTTTTTCGCAAGCCTGCGACAGTTTTGGTCTCGAGATCAACATTAGAAAAACCGAAGTTATGTATCAACCGGCTCCAGGAAAACTGTACAAGGAGCCACGTATCACGGTGAAGGAGCAAAACCTCAAAGCAGTCGATAACTTCACCTACTTAGGCAGCACACTTTCCCGTGAAGTAACCATAGACGCTGAGGTTAACAACAGAATCGCCAAAGCCAGTGCCGCCTTCGGGAGACTGCGTAAGAACGTCTGGGAACGAAGGGGACTCAGCCTTACCACCAAGCTGAAGGTCTACTGCGCGGTGGTCCTCACCACACTTCTCTATGCTAGCGAGACCTGGACAGTGTACAGCCGGCATGCTAAACAGCTTAATCATTTCCACATGAGTTGCCTCCGCAGACTCCTCCACATCAGGTGGCAAGACAATGTCCCAGACACGGCAATTCTGGAACAAACTGGGCTCTGCAGCGTTTACACTCTCCTGCTGAAAGTCCAAGCCAGGTGGGCTGGACATGTGGTCCGAATGCCGGACATCCGACTACCGAAACAACTGTACGGAGAACTGTGCCAAGGAAAGCGAGCAGTTGGGGGGCAGAAGAAGCGCTATAAAGACTGCCTTAAGGTGTCTCTCAAAAACCTGGAAGTCAACACCAATGAATGGGAAGAGCTTGCCCTGGATCGTCCAGGTTGGCGGGGCAGGATCACCTCAGGAGCACGTGCAGCTGAAGATAGGAAAATCTGTGACGCAAAAAGAAAGCGTGCTGTACGCAAGGCACAAGCAGAATCTGGTGTACTGACCACATCTGCTTTCGTATGTCAAGTATGTGGGCGAATCTTCAGGGCCCGGATTGGACTCATCAGCCACCTCCGGACCCATAACTATTAATTCTTCTAACCCTGAAGTCATGGTCATCTTCGAAAACGAAGGACGAACATCAATCAATGCTTGCATTTTGCCAGAATTTGTTGGTTTTTGTTTGTCCACCCGTCTCTTGATGATTGACCACAAGTTCTCAATGGGATTAAGATCTGGGGAGTTTCCAGGCCATGGACCCAAAATCTCTATGTTTTGTTCCATGAGCCATTTAGTTATCACCTTTGCTTTATGGCAAGGTGCTCCATCATGCTGGAAAAGGCATTGTTGGGCGCCAATCTGCTCTTGGACGGTTGGGAGAAGTTGCTCTTCGAGGACATTCTGGTACCATTCTTTATTCATGGCTGTGTTTTTAGGCAAGACTGTGAGTGAGCCGATTCCCTTGGCTGAGAAGCAACCCCACACATGAATGGTTTCAGGATGCTTTACAGTTGGCATGAGACAAGACTGGTGGTAGCGCTCACCTCTTCTTCTCCGAATAAGCTGTTTTCCAGATGTCCCAAACATTCGAAAAGGGGATTCATCAGAGAAAATGACTTTGCCCCAGTCCTCAGCAGTCCACTCCCTGTACCTTTAGCAGAATATCAGTCGGTCCCTGATGTTTTTTCTGGAGAGAAGTGGCTTCTTTGCTGCCCTCCTTGAAACCAGGCCTTGCTCAAAGAGTCTCCACCTCACAGTGCGTGCAGAAGCACTCACACCAGCCTGCTGCCATTCCTGAGCAAGCTCGGCACTGCTGGTAGTCCGATCCCGCCGCTGAAACAGTTTTAAGATACGGTCCTGGCGCTTGCTGGTCTTTCTTGGGCGCCCTGGAGCCTTTTTGACAACAATGGAAGCTCTCTCCTTGAAGTTCTTGATGATGCGATAGATTGTTGACTGAGGTGCAATCTTTGTAGCTGCGATACTCTTCCCTGTTAGGCCATTTTTGTGCAGTGCAATGATGGCTGCACGTGTTTCTTTAGAGATAACCATGGTTAACTGAAGAGAAACAATGATACCAAGCACCAGCCTCCTTTTAAAGTGTCCAGTGATGTCATTCTTACTTAATCATGACTGATTGATCGCCAGCCCTGTCCTCATCAACACCCACACCTGTGTTAATGGATCAATCACTAAAACGATGTTAGCTGCTCCTTTTAAGGCAGGACTGCAATGATGTTGAAATGTGTTTTGGGGGTTAAAGTTCATTTTCTGGGCAAATATTGACTTTGCAAGTACAGTAATTGCTGTTAAGCTGATCACTCTGACATTCAGGAGTGTATGCAAATTGCTATTAGAAAAAATGAAGCAGTAGACTTTGGAAAAATTAATATTTGTCTCATTCTCAAAATTTTTGGCCATGACTGTACAATATGACTTTTCGGTCTCAGGTTAGACCTTCATCAATGTACTAAATAGGGAAAATGGTAATAAATAAAAAAAAAAAATAAGGTATATACAATAGGTTATTCAATATCAATAATCATATACAGGTTCCAATAGAACAATGATCCACATTAATATGAAAGGTACATTGGATATGGCAATACATTGCAAAGGATGATACCATCCACGTCCTGATAATCTTGCACTTCTAATGTGGGTGTTAGGATAAGTCCTACTATGATGAGGAAGTAGCTTGTGATTTTGACCGTTAGCGTGAGATATAGGTAGTCTATAGTGTGGAGCAAGAAATAAAATAGAAAGGGGAGGGGGGAAGACACCTACCCTCTCTAAAGGTACCTTCACACATAACGATATCGTTAGCGAGATCGTTGCTTTTTGTGACGTAGCAACGATATCGTTAAGGAAATCGTTCTGTGTGACAGCGACCAACGATCAGGCTCCTGCTGGGAGATCGTTGGTCGCTGAACAAAGTCCAGAACTTTATTTCGTCTCTGGATCTCCCGTGGACATCGCTGGATTGGCGTGTGTGACACCGATTCAGCGATGTCTTCACTGGTAACCAGGGTAAACATCGGGTAACTAAGCGCAGGGCCGCGCTTAGTAACCCGATGTTTACCCTGGTTACCAGCGTAGAAGTAAAAAAAAAAAACAGCACATACTTACCTACCGCTGTCTGTCCCCAGCGCTGTGCTCTGCACTCCTCCTGTACTGGCTGTCAGCGTCGGTCAGCCGGAAAGCAGAGCGGTGACGTCACCGCTCTGCTTTCCGGCCGCTGTGCGCTCACAGTCAGTACAGGAGGAGTGCAGAGAAGCACAGCGCTGGGGACAGACACCGGAATGTAAGTATGTGCTGTTTGTTTTTTTTTACTTTTACGCTGGTAACCAGGGTAAACATCGGGTTACTAAGCGCGGCCCTGCGCTTAGTAACCCGATGTTTACCCTGGTTACCCGGGGACCTTGGGATCGTTGGTCGCTGGAGAGCGGTCTGTGTGACAGCTCTCCAGCGACCAAACAGCGACGCTGCAGCGATCCGGATCGTTGTCGGTATCGCTGCAGCGTCGCTTAATGTGAAGGGGCCTTTAGAGTATTTCATAGATTCACGTTTTAACTGGATATTTTATCTGCAAAATATGCAAGAGCATTCTTTATGGGTCACCGCCGGGGCTTACTGGTCAGTGAACAATAAATAATAATGAATAGGATATAAGATTCAACATACCCTGCTCTTTTAGTGTCTGGTTCTGCTATAGGCATTAGGCCACTTATGGCGCTGTGGGGATAGAGAAAAGGAGGGGGGGGGGGGAGGGAAGAGGGAGAGCAGGCCCGGTATAAGTATATTATAATGCGGATAAACCTATGTCCTGCCGTGGTCAGGGGTGTGTGCCACTTACCCAGTGCTGTGCTGATCGGACGCAGTACCCACCGCTCGTCCTGAGTGTGGTGTGACAGCCCCGGGTGCCGCTTCTTGTAGGCGCGCTGGATGCTAGGAGACACGCGACCGGAAGTGTTGAATCTTATATCCTATTCATTATTATTTATTGTTCACTGACCACTAAGCCCCGGCGGTGACCCATAAAGCATGCTCTGGCATATTTTGCAGATAAAATATCCAGTTAAAACGTGAATCTATGAAATATTAATGTAGATCATTGTTCTATTGGAACCTGTATATGATTATTGATATTGTATAACCTATTGTATATACCTTTTTTTTTTTTTTTTATAATCACCATTTTCCCTATTTAGTACATTGATGAAGGTCTAACCTGAGACCGAAACGCCATATTGTATGTACTCTCTTCCAATTAAATTTCACTTGCATCTGATCACGTGTATGCCAAGTTTATCTACAATACAGCGGTCACATGACCGTGACGTCATGGCAGGTTCTTGTCGCATACCATCCTTGCCACCAGAACCTGCCGCTTGCATGGAGCGGTTACCAGAGCGTCGTGAGGAGCGAGAAAGGCGCCGGAATGTGAGTATATGATGATTTTTTATTTTTTTTATTATTTTTAACATTAGATCTTTTTACTATTGCGACTGCATAGGCAGCATCAATAGTAAAATAGTTGGTCACACAGGGTTAATAGCAGCGTTAATTGAGTGCGTTACACCGTGGCATAACGCGGTTCGTTTACGCTGCCATTAACCCTGTGTGAGCGCTGACTGGAGGGGAGTGTGGAGCGGGCACTGACTGCAGGGAGGAAGGAGCGGCCATGTTGCCGCCGGACTGCGCCCGTCGCTGATTGGTCGTGGCAATGGTCATGGGCGTTTTGCCACAACCAATCAGCGACTTGGATTCCATGACAGACAGAGGCTGCGACCAATGAATATCCGTGACAGAAAGACAGACAGACAGAAAGACGGAAGTGACCCTTAGACAATTATATAGTAGATTCTAGGTTCTTCAAAGTAGCCACCTTTTGCTTTGATGACTGCTTTGCACACTCTTGGCATTCTCTTGATGAGCTTCAAGAGGTAGTCACCGGGAATGGTCTTCACTGGTCTGTACTGTATATATATCAATAAAGTAATTTCAATGGGTGAAAATAACAGGTTAACTTACCAGTCTCTGGTTCCTAGATGATGGTGGCTGTAAAATCCCACGATGGCGCCGTAGGTGGCGCGTGACGTCTCTGAGCCTGTCCTGCAGAAGGGTGAAGCACTGTCTAGATGGCGGCAGAGAATCCTGATCTTTTTACACGCAGTCTTGTGATCCTGGAATGAGGACAGAACGGGGAAAGGTCTGCTGCACAGCCAAAGAAGTACAATGTCCCGGAGTGGAGGCCGCAGTCTCAACGCTGCGAACCGCATGTGTTGCCGGATGTGACAAGAGTCCGCAGGTGTAAGATGCACCGACCGGTTAGTGCTGTAAGAGTCGGGGATTATGGGGGGGTTAGTCTCTGGAAATGCACAGTCTGTATGCGTGGGAGATGAAACGCTGCAAAGCGGGCCTGTCAGTTGGCGTCAGTCTGCGGAGAGGGAGTTAACCTCCTGTAGCACACGCTGGGTCCCTGCCAAAAGCCCTGTTTACGTATGTGCAGTCCCCTTTATATCACACACGCCTTCAGCAGTCAGGTGCAAAAGTCTATTCCTGTCAGAATGTGCTTCCCCCGGCAACAATGGTGACAGTTCCGGCCCAGACACACGAGAGAGACCACTATTCTGGTCCGTCTTCCTACAATTATATGGAGGGTTAATGAAGATTGAGGCGGACTTGCCTACCTGGAGTCTGATGGTGGCACACCGTTTCGGACTTTATCATGATTTCAGACCTTAAAGGGATTGTCCTCTTTCAGTTATTCTTCATCCTGGGGCTTAGTTTGGTATAAACAATGCTGTATTCACCATCCCTGGGTCCACTGGTGTTTCTCCCCCGCTGTTCCTGATGTGTGGACTTGGCTGCAGTGACTACGTTAAGTCATCAGTGGGGTGGCTAATCGGTAAGCTCAACGACTCTGCCATGGTAGGTGCAAAACGCCCCACTCGGAGCCACTGAACTCACTGATTTGCCACCGCAGAGTGGGATGTTCTGCCTACCCAGGCAGAGTTGTTGAGCTTACTGATTAGCCACCACACTGAGGACTGCAGCCAAAAAGCAATGGCGGAAAACTCCCCTGGTGGACAAGGGGACGATGAGTACACCGTGTTTTGTTTTTTATACCAAGCTAGACGCCCAGGGACAAAGATTAACTGAAAGGGGACAATCCCTGGTGACGAGAAATTATAGGAAAATGACAGAGTTGTGGTCGACCCCATCCAGCAAAGAATGTCCTTGTTTCTGTATTTTATTCACTGGCCGTACAAGTGCGATATGTACGATCTCTCCAGATCCAGAAGAAAAGTCCTCTCTCGAAAACTTTGAACAGTACCCTTGAACAGTACCTTTGAACAGTACCTTTGAGCAGTACCTTTGAACAGTACTTTTGAACAGTACCTTTGAACAGTACCTTTGAACAGTACCTTTGAACAGTACTCTTGAACAGTACTCTTGAACAGTACTTTTGAACAGTACCTTTGAACAGTACCTTTTGTCATCTCTTGATAAAAAAAGAAGTGTCAGGATAGTTATTGTCAAAGAGAAGCTGAGTCGTTGCCATCTACGAGGATGGCTGTGACCATAAATGATCTTGATGAACTTTCTTCCAACTTGGCAACTGTGTGATTACTGCAGGTATCGTTCAAAGAAATGTCATTCCCTGGTGGGCCTGGAAATACTCACGGTGCCAAACAAAGGAAGTAACATTGACAGAAGTGATTGGGTGATTTAACCAAATCCTGGAGTTTTATTTCAGCTCAGAGTCAGGAGGGAGGCCGGCCGGTGTCAGCTACAATAAACTTGTTCTAGCAGAAATTATGCAGAAGACTCTTATTTACACGAAATTACACTGAGCCAAGAAAAACCCACCTGGAAGATGTAAACACACATTATTATCATTTATTTGCGTCTTTGGGGGAATCTTCTTGTAGCCTATGCCGCCAGAGAGGTAAGAGGGAGTAAGTGATCCATATGAAAACCGCGACTGTTTTTCAGTCTCATTAAAGTGATGAAGAATCATTTCCTTCAGCATGAAAAAATAAAATATGGGACTCAAAATTGGATTAATTTAACGTGATGGAACATTCCTGATACATTTTATTTTACAGGTATAGACTGGCTGAGAACGACACAGGGGTCGTCTACCTTTGTGGACAATTTTCTTCTTAATTGCATCTATTTCTATTATTGTGCTTGTCATTTGCTGGCTGCAGAATGAGTTAAGTGAGGATCTGTCAGTGAGCTCATTCTAATGGGACAGTTCGCAATTCCTTTATTTGTCTATTTTTTGTTTAGCGCCTCTCAGCTGATTTATGACCACGGACCACATCAAGCTTGAATATGCAAAGAATCAAGGACTATGGAAGCCAAAGGATGCAAAAAAGAATTTGGGCATGCCAATAGGGTACATGTTATACATTTTTCTTCTTTTTTACTTTTAGGTATTTTATTTTATAATAAACCTATTTCTTCATTTATTTTACCCAATAGGGTATATGAAGAGTTTTTAGGGGGGCAGCAGAAGAACCACGATATGAAGTCCCATCCTCCCCGTCCCGCCATGTTTTAAACCTAGAACATTAAGTCTCTTGTTGCCTCTTAATTCCTTACCCATAATATCATTAGAAAAAAAATGTTTTGACCCATGACTAAAAAAAGGATGAAAGTTTTTCCAAGTAATAAAGTTTTAATAAACTCAGCGATTCAATCATTATTTCTTCATTTCCTCACCGTTCAACACTTGGAGCCGATTTCAGGAAACCACAGACTTGGATCTTAATCTTCTGACTTTAATATCTTTATGAGTTGTTCCAGAATCCCCCTGGTTCCGTGTCTCGGATCGCTGCGTGTACCAATCACTTCACACCAAGACGGAGAACAGAATACTATTCACTGTCTTTCTATGTTTCCATCCCGATTCCTTGGCATTGAAAAAAAAAATTTGAAAAATGTTTACTTGGCGCGAATGAAATAAATGGAAAAAAAATAAATAATCCGCAGTTCCTTTCCGATACACAAAAATAAACAAGTGCTAAAATAGAATATATACAGGTCCTTCTCAAAAAATTAGCATATTGTATTAAATTTCATTATTTACCATAATGTAATGATTACAATTAAACTTTCATATATTATAGATTCATTATCCACCAACTGAAATTTGTCAGGTCTTTTATTGTTTTAATACTGATGATTTTGGCATACAACTCCTGATAACCCAAAAAACCTGTCTCAATAAATTAGCATATCAAGAAAAGGTTCTCTAAACGACCTATTACCCTAATCTTCTGAATCAACTAATTAACTCTAAACACATGCAAAAGATACCTGAGGCTTTTATAAACTCCCTGCCTGGTTCATTACTCAAAACCCCCATCATGGGTAAGACTAGCGACCTGACAGATGTCAAGAAGGCCATCATTGACACCCTCAAGCAAGAGGGTAAGACCCAGAAAGAAATTTCTCAACAAATAGGCTGTTCCCAGAGTGCTGTATCAAGGCACCTCAATGGTAAGTCTGTTGGAAGGAAACAATGTGGCAGAAAACGCTGTACAACGAGAAGAGGAGACCGGACCCTGAGGAAGATTGTGGAGAAGGACCGATTCCAGACCTTGGGGAACCTGAGGAAGCAGTGGACTGAGTCTGGTGTGGAAACATCCAGAGCCACCGTGCACAGGCGTGTGCAGGAAATGGGCTACAGGTGCCGCATTCCCCAGGTAAAGCCACTTTTGAACCATAAACAGCGGCAGAGGCGCCTGACCTGGGCTACAGAGAAGCAGCACTGGACTGTTGCTAAGTGGTCCCAAGTACTTTTTTCTGATGAAAGCATATTTTGCATGTCATTCGGAAATCAAGGTGCCAGAGTCTGGAGGAAGACTGGGGAGAAGGAAATGCCAAAATGCCTGAAGTCCAGTGTCAAGTACCCACAGTCAGTGATGGTGTGGGGTGCCATGTCAGCTGCTGGTGTTGGTCCACTGTGTTTCATCAAGGGCAGGGTCAATGCAGCTAGCTATCAGGAGATTTTGGAGCACTTCATGCTTCCATCGGCTGAAATGCTTTATGGAGATGAAGATTTCATTTTTCAGCACGACCTGGCACCTGCTCACAGTGCCAAAACCACTGGTAAATGGTTTACGGACCATGGTATTACTGTGCTCAATTGGCCTGCCAACTCTCCTGACCTGAACCCCATAGAGAATCTGTGGGATATTGTGAAGAGAAAGTTGAGAGACGCAAGACCCAACACTCTGGATGAGCTTAAGGCCGCTATTGAAGCATCCTGGGCCTCCATAACATCTCAGCAGTGTCACAGGCTGATTGCCTCCATGCCACGCCGCATTGAAGCAGTCATTTCTGCCAAAGGATTCCCGACCAAGTATTGAGTGCATAACTGAACATTATTATTTGATGGTTTTTTTGTTTGTTATTAAAAAACACTTTTATTTGATTGGATGGGTGAAATATGCTAATTTATTAAGACAGGTTTTTTGGGTTATCAGGAGTTGTATGCCAAAATCATCAGTATTAAAACAATAAAAGACCTGACACATTTCAGTTGGTGGATAATGAATCTATAATATATGAAAGTTTAATTGTAATCATTACATTATGGTAAATAATGAAATTTAACACTATATGCTAATTTTTTGAGAAGGACCTGTACATCTATATCTAAATATATGTGGCCACTGGTATATATACATCATAAGATTTCCAACAAGTCCTTTGAGAGCTTCCAACAGTAGAAATAATGCACAATCTATCTCGCTTCGATTAGGTTCACATTAAGACATTTTCATCTATTACTTTGGAGATAGAAAACTTTGATGATTTTTATTTATCTAATTTTATTTTTATTTATGTCCATTCTAAGATTACAATAAGTACAAAACTTTCTTTTTTAAGCTCTTAAAGGGATTCTGTCACCAGGTTTTTGGGGTCCCATTTGATAGCAGCATGATGTGGGGGCAGAGACCCTGATTCCAGAGATGTAACACTTACTGGGCTACCTGCTGCGGCTTTGATAAATCACAGTTTTATCTGCTGTAGATCTAATAGTTTTCTGAATGCTCTGTATAACTCCATACACACCACTGATTGGCAGCTTTCTGTGTACACTGTGCATAGGCAGTAAGTTGCCAATTGGTGGTGGGGGTTATCCAGAGCTTATGAATATGGAGGGTGTCGCTTACTAGGCTGTGTTGTGGTTTCAATATAATCAGTGTTTTATCAGAAGAAGATTATCATCAAAAGACTAGCCAGTCCAGCTAATTTGTGTAAATCCGCCCCCACCGTTGATTGGCAGCTTTATGCCTATGCATAGTGCACACAGGAAGCTGCCTATCAGTGGTATAGGTGAGTTATACAGAGCTCAGCTTTGTCGTTACTGCTATATCTACAGCAGCGAAAAAAGGAATTCTATAAAAACTACACCAAGCAGCCCAGTGACACATCTGTCCTGAATGCTGCAGCCAGGATCATATTCCTCACCAACCGTTACACCGATGCCTCTACCCTGTGCCAGTCATTACACTGGCTACCCATCCACTCCAGAATCCAGTACAAAACTACTACCCTCATCCACAAAGCACTCCATGGCTCAGCACCACCCTACATCTCCTCCCTGGTATCAGTCTACCACCCTACCCGTGCCCTCCGCTCCGCTAATGACCTCAGGTTAGCATCCTCAATAATCAGAACCTCCCACTCCCGTCTCCAAGACTTTACACGTGCTGCGCCGATTCTTTGGAATGCACTACCTAGGTTAATACGATTAATCCCCAATCCCCACAGTTTTAAGCGTGCCCTAAAAACTCATTTGTTCAGACTGGCCTACCGCCTCAATGCATTAACCTAACGATCCCTGTGTGGCCTATTTATAATAAAAAAAAAAAAAAAAAAGGTTCCTCGCATCATGTTCTCATACACTTTATGCAGTATTAGCCCTCTGTGTCTGTACTGCTACATACTTAGGCAGGTAACTGGTTCATGCAGCTTTACATGAACACCTGAGCCTTACACTATAGCCGGTCCAAATAACTAAAGCAATTGTTACCATCCACCTCTCGTGTCTCCCCTTTTCCTCATAGTTTGTAAGCTTGCGAGCAGCAGGGCCCTCACTCCTCCTGGTATCTGTTTTGAACTGTATTTCTGTTATGCTGTAATGTCTATTGTCTGTACAAGTCCCCTCTATAATTTGTAAAGCGCTGCGGAATATGTTGGCGCTATATAAATAAAATTATTATTATTATAATCTGGGTCTCTGCCACTAAATCAAGCTGCTTTCAGATTACATAGCAAAAACATGGTGACAGATTCTTTTAAAAGAATAACCATCATTTTAATTTTTGCTTCATAAGTCAACATTATAAATGAAAGTAACTGTGTAATATATCTTAATAGAGAATTTTGCTGCTTTCTCCTCCTAGACTGATTTTTCACTCTTATTTCATGGGTAAAATTTGTATTCAGTTAAGACAAATACTCCTATTACTGAGATAGGGGATAACAGTTGGTGGCTTTAAAGTTCTATGGAGGAGAGAGAAGGAGCTAGAGCAGTGTTCCCCAACTCCGGTCCTCAAGAGCCACCAACAGGTCATGTTTTCAGGATTTCCTTAGTATTGCACAGGTGATTGAATGCTTGCCCGTCCAGGTGATGCAATTATCACCTGTGCAATACTAAGGAAATCCTGAAAACATGACCTGTTGGTGGCTCTTGAGGACTGGAGTTGGGGAACACTGAGCTAGAGAAATACACAAACATTCTAGGGAGGAGCTAGAGGAATACACAGACATTCTAGGGAGGAGCTAGAGGAATACACAGACATTCTAGGGAGGAGCTAGAGGCAGACACAGACATTCTAGGGAGGAGCTAGAGGAAGACACAGACATTCTAGGGAGGAGCTAGAGGAGAACACAGACATTCTAGGGAGGAGCTAGAGGAGAACACAGACATTCTAGGGAGGAGCTATAGGAATACACAGACATTCTAGGGAGGAGCTAGAGGAAGACAGACATTCTAGGGAGGAGCTAGAGGAAGACAGACATTCTAGGGAGGAGCTAGAGGAAGACAGACATTCTAGGGAGGAGCTAGAGGAATACACAGACATTCTAGGGAGGAGCTAGAGGAAGACACAGACATTCTAGGCAGGAGCTAGAGGAAGACACAGACATTCTAGGGAGGAGCTAGAGGAGAACACAGACATTCTAGGGAGGAGCTATAGGAATACACAGACATTCTAGGGAGGAGCTAGAGGAGAACACAGACATTCTAGGGAGGAGCTATAGGAATACACAGACATTCTTGGGAGGAGCTAGAGGAGAACACAGACATTCTAGGGAGGAGCTAGAGGAATACACAGACATTCTAGGGAGGAGCTAGAGGAAGACACAGACATTCTAGGGAGGAGCTAGAGGAAGACAGACATTCTAGGGAGGAGCTAGAGGAAGACAGACATTCTAGGGAGGAGCTAGAGGAAGACAGACATTCTAGGGAGGAGCTAGAGTAATACACAGACATTCTAGGGAGGAGCTAGAGGAAGACACAGACATTCTAGGGAGGAGCTAGAGGAAGACACAGACATTCTAGGGAGGAGCTAGAGGAGAACACAGACATTCTAGGGAGGAGCTATAGGAATACACAGACATTCTAGGGAGGAGCTAGAGGAAGACAGACATTCTAGGGAGGAGCTAGAGGAAGACAGACATTCTAGGGAGGAGCTAGAGGAAGACAGACATTCTAGGGAGGAGCTAGAGGAATACACAGACATTCTAGGGAGGAGCTAGAGGAAGACACAGACATTCTAGGGAGGAGCTAGAGGAAGACACAGACATTCTAGGGAGGAGCTGGAGGAAGACAGACATTCTAGGGAGGAGCTAGAGGAAGACACATTCTAGGGAGGAGCTAGAGAAAGACAGACATTCTAGGGAGGAGCTGGAGGAAGACAGACATTCTAGGGAGGAGCTAGAGGAAGACACACATTCTAGGGAGGAGCTGGAGGAAGACACAGATATTCTAGGGAGGAGCTAGAGGAGAACACAGACATTCTAGGGAGGAGCTGGAGGAAGACAGACATTCTAGGGAGGAGCTAGAGGAAGACAGACAATCTCGGGAGGAGCTAGAGGAAGACAGACATTCTAAGGAGGAGCTGGAGGAAGACAGACATTCTAGGGAGGAGCAAGAGAAATACACATACATTCTAGGGAGGAGCTGGAGGAAGACAGATATTCTAGGGAGGAGCAAGAGAAATACACAGACATTCTAGGGAGGAGCTGGAGGAAGACAGACATTCTAGGGAGGAGCTAGAGGAATACACAGACATTCTAGGGAGGAGCTGGAGGAAGACAGACATTCTAGGGAGGAGCTAGAGGAAGACACAGACATTCTAGGGAGGAGCTGGAGGAAGACAGACATTCTAAGGAGGAGCTAGAGGAAGACAGACAATCTCGGGAGGAGCTAGAGGAAGACACAGACATTCTAAGGAGGAGCTGGAGGAAGACAGACATTCTAGGGAGGAGCTAGAGGAAGACACAGACATTCTAGGGAGGAGCTAGAGAAATACACAGACATTCTAGGGAGGAGCTGGAGGAAGACACAGATATTCTAGGGAGGAGCTAGAGAAATACACAGACATTCTAGGGAGGAGCTGGAGGAAGACAGACATTCTAGGGAGGAGCTAGAGGAAGACACAGACATTCTAGGGAGGAGCTAGAGAAATACACAGACATTCTAGGGAGGAGCTAGAGGAAGACACAGACATTCTAGGGAGGAGCTAGAGAAAGACACATTCTAGGGAGGAGCTAGAGGAAGACAGATATTCTAGGGAAGAGCTAGAGAAATAAACAGACATTCTAGGGAGGAGCTGGAGGAAGACAGACATTCTAGGGAGGAGCTAGAGGAAGACACAGACATTCTAGGGAGGAGCTGGAGGAAGACAGACATTCTAGGGAGGAGCTAGAGGAAGACACAGACATTCTAGGGAGGAGCTGGAGGAAGACAGACATTCTAGGGAGGAGCTAGAGGAAGACATAGACATTCTAGGGAGGAGCTAGAGAAATACACATACATTCTAGGGAGGAGCTGGAGGAAGACACAGATATTCTAGGGAGGAGGAAGAGAAATACACAGACATTCTAGGGAGGAGCTGGAGGAAGACAGACATTCTAGGGAGGAGCTAGAGGAATACACAGACATTCTAGGGAGGAGCTGGAGGAAGACAGACATTCTAGGGAAAAGCTAGAGGAAGACACAGACATTCTAGGGAGGAGCTGGAGGAAGACAGACATTCTAAGGAGGAGCTAGAGGAAGACACAGACATTCTAGGGAGGAGCTGGAGGAAGACAGACATTCTAGGGAGGAGCTAGAGGAAGACACAGACATTCTAGGGAGGAGCTGGAGGAAGACAGACATTCTAGGGAGGAGCTAGAGGAAGACACAGACATTCTAGGGAGGAGCTGGAGGAAGACAGACATTCTAGGGAGGAGCTAGAGGAAGACATAGACATTCTAGGGAGGAGCTAGAGAAATACACATACATTCTAGGGAGGAGCTGGAGGAAGACACAGATATTCTAGGGAGGAGCAAGAGAAATACACAGACATTCTAGGGAGGAGCTGGAGGAAGACACAGACATTCTAAGGAGGAGCTGGAGGAAGACAGACATTCTAGGGAGGAGCTAGAGGAAGACAGACATTCTAGAGAGGAGCTAGAGAAATACACAGACATTCTAGGGAGGAGCTGGAGGAAGACACAGATATTCTAGGGAGGAGCTAGAGAAATACACAGACATTCTAGGGAGGAGCTGGAGGAAGACAGACATTCTAGGGAGGAGCTAGAGGAAGACACAGACATTCTAGGGAGGAGCTAGAGAAATACACAGACATTCTAGGGAGGAGCTAGAGGAAGACACAGACATTCTAGGGAGGAGCTAGAGAAAGACACATTCTAGGGAGGAGCTAGAGGAAGACACAGATATTCTAGGGAAGAGCTAGAGAAATACACAGACATTCTAGGGAGGAGCTGGAGGAAGACAGACATTCTAGGGAGGAGCTAGAGGAAGACACAGACATTCTAGGGAGGAGCTGGAGGAAGACAGACATTCTAGGGAGGAGCTAGAGGAAGACACAGACATTCTAGGGAGGAGCTGGAGGAAGACAGACATTCTAGGGAGGAGCTAGAGGAAGACAGACAATCTCGGGAGGAGCTAGAGGAAGACACAGACATTCTAAGGAGGAGCTGGAGGAAGACAGACATTCTAGGGAGGAGCTAGAGGAAGACAGACAATCTCGGGAGGAGCTAGAGGAAGACACAGACATTCTAGGGAGGAGATAGAGGAACACAGACATTCTAGGGAGGAGCTGGAGGAAGACAGACATTCTAGGGAGGAGCTAGAGGAAGACAGACAATAGGAAGAGCTAGAGAAAGACACAGAGATTCTAGGGAAGAGCTAGAGGAATACACAGACATTCTAGGGAGGAGCTAGAGGAAGACACAGGTCATTCTAGGGAGGAGCTAGAGGAAGACACAGAAATTCTAGGGAGGAGCTGGAGGAAGACAGTCATTCTAGGGAGGAGCTAGAGGAACACACAGACATTCTAGGGAGGAGCTGGAGGAAGACAGACATTCTAGGGAGGAGCTAGAGGAACACACAGACATTCTAGGGAGGAGCTGGAGGAAGACACATTCTAGGGAGGAGCTAGAGGAAGACAGAGACATTCTAGAGAGGAGCTGGAGGAAGACAGTCATTCTAGGGAGGAGCTAGAGGAACACACAGACATTCTAGGGAGGAGCTGGAGGAAGACAGATATTCTAGGGAGGAGCTAGAGGAATACACAGACATTCTAGGGAAAAGCTAGAGGAAGATAATCTAAGGGAGGAGCTAAAGGAAGTCATATTCTGGGAGATGCTAGAGGAAGACACAGACACTCTAGGAAGAGCTAGAGGAAGACACAGAGATTCTAGGGAAGAGCAAGAGGAATACACAGACATTCTAGGAAGAGCTAGAGGAATACACAGACATTCTAGGGAGGAGCTATAGGACTGCACAGATATTCTTGGGAAGAGCTAGAGGAAGACACAGATTCTACGGAGGAGCTAGAGCAAGACAGACATTCTAGGGAGGAGCTAGAGGAAGACACAGACATTCTAGGCAGGAGCTAGAGGAAGACAGACATTTCACGGAGGAGCTAGGGAAAGACACAGGCATTCTAGGGAGGAGCTAGAGGAAGACAGACATTTCAGGGAGGAGCTAGGGAAAGACACAGACATTCTAGGGAGGAGCTAGGGAAAGACACATTCTAGGGAGGAGCTAGGGAAAGACACAGACATTCTAGGGAGGAGCTGGGGAAACACAGACATTCTAGGGAGGAGCTAGAGAAACACACATACATTCTAGGGAGGAGCTGGAGGAGGACAGACATTCTCAGGAGGAGCTAGAGGAAGACAGACAATCTAAGGGAGGAGCTAGAGGAAGTCATATTCTGGGAGATGCTAGAGGAAGACACAGACACTAGGAAGAGCTAGAGGAAGACACAGAGATTCTAGGGAAGAGCTAGAGGAACACACAGACATTCTAGGGAGGAGCTGGAGGAAGACAGACATTCTAGGGAGGAGCTAGAGGAAGACACAGACATTCTAGGGAGGAGCTGGAGGAAGACAGTCATTCTAGGGAGGAGCTAGAGGAACACAAAGACATTCTAGGGAGGAGCGGGAGGAAGACAAACATTCTAGGGAGGAGCCAGATGAAGACACAGACATTCTAGGGAGGAGCTGGAGGAAGACAGTCATTCTAGGGAGGAGCTAGAGGAACACACAGACATTCTAGGGAGGAGCTGGAGGAAGACAGACATTCTAGGGAGGAGCTAGAGGAATACACAGACATTCTAGGGAAAAACTAGAGGAAGACAATCTAAGGGAGGAGCTAGAGGAAGTCATATTCTGGGAGATGCTAGAGGAAGACACAGACACTCTAGGAAGAGCTAGAGGAAGACACAGAGATTCTAGGGAAGAGCAAGAGGAATACACAGACATTCTAGGAAGAGCTAGAGGAATACACAGACATTCTAGGGAGGAGCTAGAGGAATGCACAGACATTCTTGGGAAGAGCTAGAGGAAGACACAGACATTCTACGGAGGAGCTAGAGCAAGACAGACATTCTAGGGAGGAGCTAGAGGAAGACACAGACATTCTAGGAAGGAGCTAGGGGGAGAGAGACATTCTAGGGAGGAGCTAGAGGAAGACAGACATTTCAGAGAGGAGCTAGGGAAAGACACAGACATTCTAGGGAGGAGCTAGAGGAAGACAGACATTTCAGGGAGGAGCTAGGGAAAGACAGACATTCTAGGGAGGAGCTAGGGAAAGACACACATTCTAGGGAGGAGCTAGGGAAAGACACAGATATTCTAGGGAGGAGCTAGGGAAAGACAGACATTCTAGGGAGGAGCTAGAGAAACACACAGACATTCTAGGGAGGAGCTAGAGAAAGACACAGACATTCTAGGGAGGAGCTGGAGGAGGACAGACATTCTCGGGAGGAGCTAGAGGAAGACAGACAATCTAAGGGAGGAGCTAGAGGAAGTCATATATTGGGAGATGCTAGAGGAAGACACAGACACTAGGAAGAGCTAGAGGAAGACACAGAGATTCTAGGGAGGAGCTAGAGCAAGACAGACATTCTAGGGAGGAGCTAGAGGACGACACAGACATTCTAGGGAGGAGCTAGGGGAAGAGAGACATTCTAGGGAGGAGCTAGAGGAAGACAGACATTTCAGAGAGGAGCTAGGGAAAGACACAGACATTCTAGGGAGGAGCTAGAGGAAGACAGACATTTCAGGGAGGAGCTAGGGAAAGACACAGACATTCTAGGGAGGAGCTAGGGAAAGACACACATTCTAGGGAGGAGCTAGGGAAAGACACAGACATTCTAGGGAGGAGCTAGGGAAAGACAGACATTCTAGGGAGGAGCTAGAGAAACACACAGACATTCTAGGGAGGAGCTAGAGAAAGACACAGACATTCTAGGGAGGAGCTGGAGGAGGACAGACATTCTCGGGAGGAGCTAGAGGAAGACAGACAATCTAAGGGAGGAGCTAGAGGAAGTCATATTCTGGGAGATGCTAGAGGAAGACATAGACACTAGGAAGAGCTAGAGGAAGACACAGAGATTCTAGGGAAGAGCTAGAGGAACACACAGACATTCTAGGGAGGAGCTGGAGGAAGACACAGACATTCTAGGGAGGAGCTGGGGGAAGACAGTCATTCTAGGGAGGAGCTAGAGGAACACACAGACATTCTAGGGAGGAGCTGGAGGAAGACAGACATTCTAGGGAGGAGCTAGAGGAATACACAGACATTCTGGGGAAAAGCCAGAGGAAGACAATCTAAGGGAGGAGCTAGAGGAAGTCATATTCTGGGAGATGCTAGAGGTAGACACAGACACTCAAGGAAGAGCTAGAGGAAGACACAGAGATTCTAGGGAAGAGCAAGAGGAATACACAGACATTCTAGGAAGAGCTGGAGGAATACACAGACATTCTAGGGAGGAGCTAGAGGAATGCACAGACATTCTTGGGAAGAGCTAGAGGAAGACAGATTCTACGGAGGAGCTAGAGCAAGACAGACATTCTAGGGAGGAGCTAGAGGAAGACACAGACATTCTAGGGAGGAGCTAGGGGAAGAGATACATTCTAGGGAGGAGCTAGAGGAAGACAGACATTTCAGGGAGGAGCTAGGGAAAGACACAGACATTCTAGGGAGGAGCTAGAGGAAGACAGACATTTCAGGGAGGAGCTAGGGAAAGACACAGACATTCTAGGGAGGAGCTAGGGAAAGACACACATTCTAGGGAGGAGCTAGGGAAAGACACAGACATTCTAGGGAGGAGCTAGGTAAAGACACAGACATTCTAGGGAGGAGCTTGGGAAAGACAGACATTCTAGGGAGGAGCTAGAGAAAGACAGACATTCTAGGGAGGAGCTAGGGGAAGAGAGACATTCTAGGGAGGAGCTAGAGGAAGACAGACATTTCAGGGAGGAGCTAGGGAAAGACACAGACATTCTAGGGAGGAGCTAGAGAAACACACAGACATTCTAGGGAGGAGCTGGAGGAGGACAGACATTCTCGGGAGGAGCTAGAGGAAGACAGACAATCTAAGGGAGAAGCTAGAGGAAGTCATATTCTGGGAGATGCTAGAGGAAGACACAGACACTAGGAAGAGCTAGAGGAAGACACAGAGATTCTAGGGAAGAGCTAGAGGAACACACAGACATTCTAGGGAGGAGCTGGAGGAAGACAGACATTCTAGGGAGGAGCTAGAGGAAGACACAGACATTCTAGGGAGAAGCTGGAGGAAGACAGTCATTCTAGGGAGGAGCTAGAGGAACACAAAGACATTCTAGGGAGGAGCGGGAGGAAGACAGACATTCTAGGGAGGAGCTAGAGGAAGACACAGACATTCTAGGGAGGAGCTGGAGGAAGACAGTCATTCTAGGGAGGAGCTAGAGGAACACACAGACATTCTAGGGAGGAGCTGGAGGAAGACAGACATTCTAGGGAGGAGCTAGAGGAATACACAGACATTCTAGGGAAAAGCTAGAGGAAGACAATCTAAGGGAGGAGCTAGAGGAAGTCATATTCTGGGAGATGCTAGAGGAAGACACAGACACTCTAGGAAGAGCTAGAGGAAGACGCAGAGATTCTAGGGAAGAGCAAGAGGAATACACAGACATTCTAGGAAGAGCTAGAGGAATACACAGACATACTAGGGAGGAGCTAGAGGAATGCACAGACATTCTTGGGAAGAGCTAGAGGAAGACACAGATTCTACGGAGGAGCTAGAGCAAGACAGACATTCTAGGGAGGAGCTAGAGGAAGACACAGACATTCTAGGGAGGAGCTAGGGGAAGAGAGACATTCTAGGGAGGAGCTAGAGGAAGACAGACATTTCAGGGAGGAGCTAGGGAAAGACACAGACATTCTAGGGAGGAGCTAGAGGAAGACAGACATTTCAGGGAGGAGCTAGGGAAAGACACAGACATTCTAGGGAGGAGCTAGGGAAAGACACACATTCTAGGGAGGAGCTAGGGAAAGACACATACATTCTAGGGAGGAGCTAGGGAAAAACACAGACATTCTAGGGAGGAGCTATAGGACTGCACAGATATTCTTGGGAAGAGCTAGAGGAAGACACAGATTCTACGGAGGAGCTAGAGCAAGACAGACATTCTAGGGAGGAGCTAGAGGAAGACACAGACATTCTAGGCAGGAGCTAGAGGAAGACAGACATTTCACGGAGGAGCTAGGGAAAGACACAGGCATTCTAGGGAGGAGCTAGAGGAAGACAGACATTTCAGGGAGGAGCTAGGGAAAGACACAGACATTCTAGGGAGGAGCTAGGGAAAGACACATTCTAGGGAGGAGCTAGGGAAAGACACAGACATTCTAGGGAGGAGCTGGGGAAACACAGACATTCTAGGGAGGAGCTAGAGAAACACACATACATTCTAGGGAGGAGCTGGAGGAGGACAGACATTCTCAGGAGGAGCTAGAGGAAGACAGACAATCTAAGGGAGGAGCTAGAGGAAGTCATATTCTGGGAGATGCTAGAGGAAGACACAGACACTAGGAAGAGCTAGAGGAAGACACAGAGATTCTAGGGAAGAGCTAGAGGAACACACAGACATTCTAGGGAGGAGCTGGAGGAAGACAGACATTCTAGGGAGGAGCTAGAGGAAGACACAGACATTCTAGGGAGGAGCTGGAGGAAGACAGTCATTCTAGGGAGGAGCTAGAGGAACACAAAGACATTCTAGGGAGGAGCGGGAGGAAGACAAACATTCTAGGGAGGAGCCAGATGAAGACACAGACATTCTAGGGAGGAGCTGGAGGAAGACAGTCATTCTAGGGAGGAGCTAGAGGAACACACAGACATTCTAGGGAGGAGCTGGAGGAAGACAGACATTCTAGGGAGGAGCTAGAGGAATACACAGACATTCTAGGGAAAAACTAGAGGAAGACAATCTAAGGGAGGAGCTAGAGGAAGTCATATTCTGGGAGATGCTAGAGGAAGACACAGACACTCTAGGAAGAGCTAGAGGAAGACACAGAGATTCTAGGGAAGAGCAAGAGGAATACACAGACATTCTAGGAAGAGCTAGAGGAATACACAGACATTCTAGGGAGGAGCTAGAGGAATGCACAGACATTCTTGGGAAGAGCTAGAGGAAGACACAGACATTCTACGGAGGAGCTAGAGCAAGACAGACATTCTAGGGAGGAGCTAGAGGAAGACACAGACATTCTAGGGAGGAGCTAGGGGGAGAGAGACATTCTAGGGAGGAGCTAGAGGAAGACAGACATTTCAGAGAGGAGCTAGGGAAAGACACAGACATTCTAGGGAGGAGCTAGAGGAAGACAGACATTTCAGGGAGGAGCTAGGGAAAGACAGACATTCTAGGGAGGAGCTAGGGAAAGACACACATTCTAGGGAGGAGCTAGGGAAAGACACAGATATTCTAGGGAGGAGCTAGGGAAAGACAGACATTCTAGGGAGGAGCTAGAGAAACACACAGACATTCTAGGGAGGAGCTAGAGAAAGACACAGACATTCTAGGGAGGAGCTGGAGGAGGACAGACATTCTCGGGAGGAGCTAGAGGAAGACAGACAATCTAAGGGAGGAGCTAGAGGAAGTCATATATTGGGAGATGCTAGAGGAAGACACAGACACTAGGAAGAGCTAGAGGAAGACACAGAGATTCTAGGGAGGAGCTAGAGCAAGACAGACATTCTAGGGAGGAGCTAGAGGACGACACAGACATTCTAGGGAGGAGCTAGGGGAAGAGAGACATTCTAGGGAGGAGCTAGAGGAAGACAGACATTTCAGAGAGGAGCTAGGGAAAGACACAGACATTCTAGGGAGGAGCTAGAGGAAGACAGACATTTCAGGGAGGAGCTAGGGAAAGACACAGACATTCTAGGGAGGAGCTAGGGAAAGACACACATTCTAGGGAGGAGCTAGGGAAAGACACAGACATTCTAGGGAGGAGCTAGGGAAAGACAGACATTCTAGGGAGGAGCTAGAGAAACACACAGACATTCTAGGGAGGAGCTAGAGAAAGACACAGACATTCTAGGGAGGAGCTGGAGGAGGACAGACATTCTCGGGAGGAGCTAGAGGAAGACAGACAATCTAAGGGAGGAGCTAGAGGAAGTCATATTCTGGGAGATGCTAGAGGAAGACATAGACACTAGGAAGAGCTAGAGGAAGACACAGAGATTCTAGGGAAGAGCTAGAGGAACACACAGACATTCTAGGGAGGAGCTGGAGGAAGACACAGACATTCTAGGGAGGAGCTGGGGGAAGACAGTCATTCTAGGGAGGAGCTAGAGGAACACACAGACATTCTAGGGAGGAGCTGGAGGAAGACAGACATTCTAGGGAGGAGCTAGAGGAATACACAGACATTCTGGGGAAAAGCCAGAGGAAGACAATCTAAGGGAGGAGCTAGAGGAAGTCATATTCTGGGAGATGCTAGAGGTAGACACAGACACTCAAGGAAGAGCTAGAGGAAGACACAGAGATTCTAGGGAAGAGCAAGAGGAATACACAGACATTCTAGGAAGAGCTGGAGGAATACACAGACATTCTAGGGAGGAGCTAGAGGAATGCACAGACATTCTTGGGAAGAGCTAGAGGAAGACAGATTCTACGGAGGAGCTAGAGCAAGACAGACATTCTAGGGAGGAGCTAGAGGAAGACACAGACATTCTAGGGAGGAGCTAGGGGAAGAGATACATTCTAGGGAGGAGCTAGAGGAAGACAGACATTTCAGGGAGGAGCTAGGGAAAGACACAGACATTCTAGGGAGGAGCTAGAGGAAGACAGACATTTCAGGGAGGAGCTAGGGAAAGACACAGACATTCTAGGGAGGAGCTAGGGAAAGACACACATTCTAGGGAGGAGCTAGGGAAAGACACAGACATTCTAGGGAGGAGCTAGGTAAAGACACAGACATTCTAGGGAGGAGCTTGGGAAAGACAGACATTCTAGGGAGGAGCTAGAGAAAGACAGACATTCTAGGGAGGAGCTAGGGGAAGAGAGACATTCTAGGGAGGAGCTAGAGGAAGACAGACATTTCAGGGAGGAGCTAGGGAAAGACACAGACATTCTAGGGAGGAGCTAGAGAAACACACAGACATTCTAGGGAGGAGCTGGAGGAGGACAGACATTCTCGGGAGGAGCTAGAGGAAGACAGACAATCTAAGGGAGAAGCTAGAGGAAGTCATATTCTGGGAGATGCTAGAGGAAGACACAGACACTAGGAAGAGCTAGAGGAAGACACAGAGATTCTAGGGAAGAGCTAGAGGAACACACAGACATTCTAGGGAGGAGCTGGAGGAAGACAGACATTCTAGGGAGGAGCTAGAGGAAGACACAGACATTCTAGGGAGAAGCTGGAGGAAGACAGTCATTCTAGGGAGGAGCTAGAGGAACACAAAGACATTCTAGGGAGGAGCGGGAGGAAGACAGACATTCTAGGGAGGAGCTAGAGGAAGACACAGACATTCTAGGGAGGAGCTGGAGGAAGACAGTCATTCTAGGGAGGAGCTAGAGGAACACACAGACATTCTAGGGAGGAGCTGGAGGAAGACAGACATTCTAGGGAGGAGCTAGAGGAATACACAGACATTCTAGGGAAAAGCTAGAGGAAGACAATCTAAGGGAGGAGCTAGAGGAAGTCATATTCTGGGAGATGCTAGAGGAAGACACAGACACTCTAGGAAGAGCTAGAGGAAGACGCAGAGATTCTAGGGAAGAGCAAGAGGAATACACAGACATTCTAGGAAGAGCTAGAGGAATACACAGACATACTAGGGAGGAGCTAGAGGAATGCACAGACATTCTTGGGAAGAGCTAGAGGAAGACACAGATTCTACGGAGGAGCTAGAGCAAGACAGACATTCTAGGGAGGAGCTAGAGGAAGACACAGACATTCTAGGGAGGAGCTAGGGGAAGAGAGACATTCTAGGGAGGAGCTAGAGGAAGACAGACATTTCAGGGAGGAGCTAGGGAAAGACACAGACATTCTAGGGAGGAGCTAGAGGAAGACAGACATTTCAGGGAGGAGCTAGGGAAAGACACAGACATTCTAGGGAGGAGCTAGGGAAAGACACACATTCTAGGGAGGAGCTAGGGAAAGACACATACATTCTAGGGAGGAGCTAGGGAAAAACACAGACATTCTAGGGAGGAGCTATAGGACTGCACAGATATTCTTGGGAAGAGCTAGAGGAAGACACAGATTCTACGGAGGAGCTAGAGCAAGACAGACATTCTAGGGAGGAGCTAGAGGAAGACACAGACATTCTAGGCAGGAGCTAGAGGAAGACAGACATTTCACGGAGGAGCTAGGGAAAGACACAGGCATTCTAGGGAGGAGCTAGAGGAAGACAGACATTTCAGGGAGGAGCTAGGGAAAGACACAGACATTCTAGGGAGGAGCTAGGGAAAGACACATTCTAGGGAGGAGCTAGGGAAAGACACAGACATTCTAGGGAGGAGCTGGGGAAACACAGACATTCTAGGGAGGAGCTAGAGAAACACACATACATTCTAGGGAGGAGCTGGAGGAGGACAGACATTCTCAGGAGGAGCTAGAGGAAGACAGACAATCTAAGGGAGGAGCTAGAGGAAGTCATATTCTGGGAGATGCTAGAGGAAGACACAGACACTAGGAAGAGCTAGAGGAAGACACAGAGATTCTAGGGAAGAGCTAGAGGAACACACAGACATTCTAGGGAGGAGCTGGAGGAAGACAGACATTCTAGGGAGGAGCTAGAGGAAGACACAGACATTCTAGGGAGGAGCTGGAGGAAGACAGTCATTCTAGGGAGGAGCTAGAGGAACACAAAGACATTCTAGGGAGGAGCGGGAGGAAGACAAACATTCTAGGGAGGAGCCAGATGAAGACACAGACATTCTAGGGAGGAGCTGGAGGAAGACAGTCATTCTAGGGAGGAGCTAGAGGAACACACAGACATTCTAGGGAGGAGCTGGAGGAAGACAGACATTCTAGGGAGGAGCTAGAGGAATACACAGACATTCTAGGGAAAAACTAGAGGAAGACAATCTAAGGGAGGAGCTAGAGGAAGTCATATTCTGGGAGATGCTAGAGGAAGACACAGACACTCTAGGAAGAGCTAGAGGAAGACACAGAGATTCTAGGGAAGAGCAAGAGGAATACACAGACATTCTAGGAAGAGCTAGAGGAATACACAGACATTCTAGGGAGGAGCTAGAGGAATGCACAGACATTCTTGGGAAGAGCTAGAGGAAGACACAGACATTCTACGGAGGAGCTAGAGCAAGACAGACATTCTAGGGAGGAGCTAGAGGAAGACACAGACATTCTAGGGAGGAGCTAGGGGGAGAGAGACATTCTAGGGAGGAGCTAGAGGAAGACAGACATTTCAGAGAGGAGCTAGGGAAAGACACAGACATTCTAGGGAGGAGCTAGAGGAAGACAGACATTTCAGGGAGGAGCTAGGGAAAGACAGACATTCTAGGGAGGAGCTAGGGAAAGACACACATTCTAGGGAGGAGCTAGGGAAAGACACAGATATTCTAGGGAGGAGCTAGGGAAAGACAGACATTCTAGGGAGGAGCTAGAGAAACACACAGACATTCTAGGGAGGAGCTAGAGAAAGACACAGACATTCTAGGGAGGAGCTGGAGGAGGACAGACATTCTCGGGAGGAGCTAGAGGAAGACAGACAATCTAAGGGAGGAGCTAGAGGAAGTCATATATTGGGAGATGCTAGAGGAAGACACAGACACTAGGAAGAGCTAGAGGAAGACACAGAGATTCTAGGGAGGAGCTAGAGCAAGACAGACATTCTAGGGAGGAGCTAGAGGACGACACAGACATTCTAGGGAGGAGCTAGGGGAAGAGAGACATTCTAGGGAGGAGCTAGAGGAAGACAGACATTTCAGAGAGGAGCTAGGGAAAGACACAGACATTCTAGGGAGGAGCTAGAGGAAGACAGACATTTCAGGGAGGAGCTAGGGAAAGACACAGACATTCTAGGGAGGAGCTAGGGAAAGACACACATTCTAGGGAGGAGCTAGGGAAAGACACAGACATTCTAGGGAGGAGCTAGGGAAAGACAGACATTCTAGGGAGGAGCTAGAGAAACACACAGACATTCTAGGGAGGAGCTAGAGAAAGACACAGACATTCTAGGGAGGAGCTGGAGGAGGACAGACATTCTCGGGAGGAGCTAGAGGAAGACAGACAATCTAAGGGAGGAGCTAGAGGAAGTCATATTCTGGGAGATGCTAGAGGAAGACATAGACACTAGGAAGAGCTAGAGGAAGACACAGAGATTCTAGGGAAGAGCTAGAGGAACACACAGACATTCTAGGGAGGAGCTGGAGGAAGACACAGACATTCTAGGGAGGAGCTGGGGGAAGACAGTCATTCTAGGGAGGAGCTAGAGGAACACACAGACATTCTAGGGAGGAGCTGGAGGAAGACAGACATTCTAGGGAGGAGCTAGAGGAATACACAGACATTCTGGGGAAAAGCCAGAGGAAGACAATCTAAGGGAGGAGCTAGAGGAAGTCATATTCTGGGAGATGCTAGAGGTAGACACAGACACTCAAGGAAGAGCTAGAGGAAGACACAGAGATTCTAGGGAAGAGCAAGAGGAATACACAGACATTCTAGGAAGAGCTGGAGGAATACACAGACATTCTAGGGAGGAGCTAGAGGAATGCACAGACATTCTTGGGAAGAGCTAGAGGAAGACAGATTCTACGGAGGAGCTAGAGCAAGACAGACATTCTAGGGAGGAGCTAGAGGAAGACACAGACATTCTAGGGAGGAGCTAGGGGAAGAGATACATTCTAGGGAGGAGCTAGAGGAAGACAGACATTTCAGGGAGGAGCTAGGGAAAGACACAGACATTCTAGGGAGGAGCTAGAGGAAGACAGACATTTCAGGGAGGAGCTAGGGAAAGACACAGACATTCTAGGGAGGAGCTAGGGAAAGACACACATTCTAGGGAGGAGCTAGGGAAAGACACAGACATTCTAGGGAGGAGCTAGGTAAAGACACAGACATTCTAGGGAGGAGCTTGGGAAAGACAGACATTCTAGGGAGGAGCTAGAGAAAGACAGACATTCTAGGGAGGAGCTAGGGGAAGAGAGACATTCTAGGGAGGAGCTAGAGGAAGACAGACATTTCAGGGAGGAGCTAGGGAAAGACACAGACATTCTAGGGAGGAGCTAGAGAAACACACAGACATTCTAGGGAGGAGCTGGAGGAGGACAGACATTCTCGGGAGGAGCTAGAGGAAGACAGACAATCTAAGGGAGAAGCTAGAGGAAGTCATATTCTGGGAGATGCTAGAGGAAGACACAGACACTAGGAAGAGCTAGAGGAAGACACAGAGATTCTAGGGAAGAGCTAGAGGAACACACAGACATTCTAGGGAGGAGCTGGAGGAAGACAGACATTCTAGGGAGGAGCTAGAGGAAGACACAGACATTCTAGGGAGAAGCTGGAGGAAGACAGTCATTCTAGGGAGGAGCTAGAGGAACACAAAGACATTCTAGGGAGGAGCGGGAGGAAGACAGACATTCTAGGGAGGAGCTAGAGGAAGACACAGACATTCTAGGGAGGAGCTGGAGGAAGACAGTCATTCTAGGGAGGAGCTAGAGGAACACACAGACATTCTAGGGAGGAGCTGGAGGAAGACAGACATTCTAGGGAGGAGCTAGAGGAATACACAGACATTCTAGGGAAAAGCTAGAGGAAGACAATCTAAGGGAGGAGCTAGAGGAAGTCATATTCTGGGAGATGCTAGAGGAAGACACAGACACTCTAGGAAGAGCTAGAGGAAGACGCAGAGATTCTAGGGAAGAGCAAGAGGAATACACAGACATTCTAGGAAGAGCTAGAGGAATACACAGACATACTAGGGAGGAGCTAGAGGAATGCACAGACATTCTTGGGAAGAGCTAGAGGAAGACACAGATTCTACGGAGGAGCTAGAGCAAGACAGACATTCTAGGGAGGAGCTAGAGGAAGACACAGACATTCTAGGGAGGAGCTAGGGGAAGAGAGACATTCTAGGGAGGAGCTAGAGGAAGACAGACATTTCAGGGAGGAGCTAGGGAAAGACACAGACATTCTAGGGAGGAGCTAGAGGAAGACAGACATTTCAGGGAGGAGCTAGGGAAAGACACAGACATTCTAGGGAGGAGCTAGGGAAAGACACACATTCTAGGGAGGAGCTAGGGAAAGACACATACATTCTAGGGAGGAGCTAGGGAAAAACACAGACATTCTAGGGAGGAGCTATAGGACTGCACAGATATTCTTGGGAAGAGCTAGAGGAAGACACAGATTCTACGGAGGAGCTAGAGCAAGACAGACATTCTAGGGAGGAGCTAGAGGAAGACACAGACATTCTAGGCAGGAGCTAGAGGAAGACAGACATTTCACGGAGGAGCTAGGGAAAGACACAGGCATTCTAGGGAGGAGCTAGAGGAAGACAGACATTTCAGGGAGGAGCTAGGGAAAGACACAGACATTCTAGGGAGGAGCTAGGGAAAGACACATTCTAGGGAGGAGCTAGGGAAAGACACAGACATTCTAGGGAGGAGCTGGGGAAACACAGACATTCTAGGGAGGAGCTAGAGAAACACACATACATTCTAGGGAGGAGCTGGAGGAGGACAGACATTCTCAGGAGGAGCTAGAGGAAGACAGACAATCTAAGGGAGGAGCTAGAGGAAGTCATATTCTGGGAGATGCTAGAGGAAGACACAGACACTAGGAAGAGCTAGAGGAAGACACAGAGATTCTAGGGAAGAGCTAGAGGAACACACAGACATTCTAGGGAGGAGCTGGAGGAAGACAGACATTCTAGGGAGGAGCTAGAGGAAGACACAGACATTCTAGGGAGGAGCTGGAGGAAGACAGTCATTCTAGGGAGGAGCTAGAGGAACACAAAGACATTCTAGGGAGGAGCGGGAGGAAGACAAACATTCTAGGGAGGAGCCAGATGAAGACACAGACATTCTAGGGAGGAGCTGGAGGAAGACAGTCATTCTAGGGAGGAGCTAGAGGAACACACAGACATTCTAGGGAGGAGCTGGAGGAAGACAGACATTCTAGGGAGGAGCTAGAGGAATACACAGACATTCTAGGGAAAAACTAGAGGAAGACAATCTAAGGGAGGAGCTAGAGGAAGTCATATTCTGGGAGATGCTAGAGGAAGACACAGACACTCTAGGAAGAGCTAGAGGAAGACACAGAGATTCTAGGGAAGAGCAAGAGGAATACACAGACATTCTAGGAAGAGCTAGAGGAATACACAGACATTCTAGGGAGGAGCTAGAGGAATGCACAGACATTCTTGGGAAGAGCTAGAGGAAGACACAGACATTCTACGGAGGAGCTAGAGCAAGACAGACATTCTAGGGAGGAGCTAGAGGAAGACACAGACATTCTAGGGAGGAGCTAGGGGGAGAGAGACATTCTAGGGAGGAGCTAGAGGAAGACAGACATTTCAGAGAGGAGCTAGGGAAAGACACAGACATTCTAGGGAGGAGCTAGAGGAAGACAGACATTTCAGGGAGGAGCTAGGGAAAGACAGACATTCTAGGGAGGAGCTAGGGAAAGACACACATTCTAGGGAGGAGCTAGGGAAAGACACAGATATTCTAGGGAGGAGCTAGGGAAAGACAGACATTCTAGGGAGGAGCTAGAGAAACACACAGACATTCTAGGGAGGAGCTAGAGAAAGACACAGACATTCTAGGGAGGAGCTGGAGGAGGACAGACATTCTCGGGAGGAGCTAGAGGAAGACAGACAATCTAAGGGAGGAGCTAGAGGAAGTCATATATTGGGAGATGCTAGAGGAAGACACAGACACTAGGAAGAGCTAGAGGAAGACACAGAGATTCTAGGGAGGAGCTAGAGCAAGACAGACATTCTAGGGAGGAGCTAGAGGACGACACAGACATTCTAGGGAGGAGCTAGGGGAAGAGAGACATTCTAGGGAGGAGCTAGAGGAAGACAGACATTTCAGAGAGGAGCTAGGGAAAGACACAGACATTCTAGGGAGGAGCTAGAGGAAGACAGACATTTCAGGGAGGAGCTAGGGAAAGACACAGACATTCTAGGGAGGAGCTAGGGAAAGACACACATTCTAGGGAGGAGCTAGGGAAAGACACAGACATTCTAGGGAGGAGCTAGGGAAAGACAGACATTCTAGGGAGGAGCTAGAGAAACACACAGACATTCTAGGGAGGAGCTAGAGAAAGACACAGACATTCTAGGGAGGAGCTGGAGGAGGACAGACATTCTCGGGAGGAGCTAGAGGAAGACAGACAATCTAAGGGAGGAGCTAGAGGAAGTCATATTCTGGGAGATGCTAGAGGAAGACATAGACACTAGGAAGAGCTAGAGGAAGACACAGAGATTCTAGGGAAGAGCTAGAGGAACACACAGACATTCTAGGGAGGAGCTGGAGGAAGACACAGACATTCTAGGGAGGAGCTGGGGGAAGACAGTCATTCTAGGGAGGAGCTAGAGGAACACACAGACATTCTAGGGAGGAGCTGGAGGAAGACAGACATTCTAGGGAGGAGCTAGAGGAATACACAGACATTCTGGGGAAAAGCCAGAGGAAGACAATCTAAGGGAGGAGCTAGAGGAAGTCATATTCTGGGAGATGCTAGAGGTAGACACAGACACTCAAGGAAGAGCTAGAGGAAGACACAGAGATTCTAGGGAAGAGCAAGAGGAATACACAGACATTCTAGGAAGAGCTGGAGGAATACACAGACATTCTAGGGAGGAGCTAGAGGAATGCACAGACATTCTTGGGAAGAGCTAGAGGAAGACAGATTCTACGGAGGAGCTAGAGCAAGACAGACATTCTAGGGAGGAGCTAGAGGAAGACACAGACATTCTAGGGAGGAGCTAGGGGAAGAGATACATTCTAGGGAGGAGCTAGAGGAAGACAGACATTTCAGGGAGGAGCTAGGGAAAGACACAGACATTCTAGGGAGGAGCTAGAGGAAGACAGACATTTCAGGGAGGAGCTAGGGAAAGACACAGACATTCTAGGGAGGAGCTAGGGAAAGACACACATTCTAGGGAGGAGCTAGGGAAAGACACAGACATTCTAGGGAGGAGCTAGGTAAAGACACAGACATTCTAGGGAGGAGCTTGGGAAAGACAGACATTCTAGGGAGGAGCTAGAGAAAGACAGACATTCTAGGGAGGAGCTAGGGGAAGAGAGACATTCTAGGGAGGAGCTAGAGGAAGACAGACATTTCAGGGAGGAGCTAGGGAAAGACACAGACATTCTAGGGAGGAGCTAGAGAAACACACAGACATTCTAGGGAGGAGCTGGAGGAGGACAGACATTCTCGGGAGGAGCTAGAGGAAGACAGACAATCTAAGGGAGAAGCTAGAGGAAGTCATATTCTGGGAGATGCTAGAGGAAGACACAGACACTAGGAAGAGCTAGAGGAAGACACAGAGATTCTAGGGAAGAGCTAGAGGAACACACAGACATTCTAGGGAGGAGCTGGAGGAAGACAGACATTCTAGGGAGGAGCTAGAGGAAGACACAGACATTCTAGGGAGAAGCTGGAGGAAGACAGTCATTCTAGGGAGGAGCTAGAGGAACACAAAGACATTCTAGGGAGGAGCGGGAGGAAGACAGACATTCTAGGGAGGAGCTAGAGGAAGACACAGACATTCTAGGGAGGAGCTGGAGGAAGACAGTCATTCTAGGGAGGAGCTAGAGGAACACACAGACATTCTAGGGAGGAGCTGGAGGAAGACAGACATTCTAGGGAGGAGCTAGAGGAATACACAGACATTCTAGGGAAAAGCTAGAGGAAGACAATCTAAGGGAGGAGCTAGAGGAAGTCATATTCTGGGAGATGCTAGAGGAAGACACAGACACTCTAGGAAGAGCTAGAGGAAGACGCAGAGATTCTAGGGAAGAGCAAGAGGAATACACAGACATTCTAGGAAGAGCTAGAGGAATACACAGACATACTAGGGAGGAGCTAGAGGAATGCACAGACATTCTTGGGAAGAGCTAGAGGAAGACACAGATTCTACGGAGGAGCTAGAGCAAGACAGACATTCTAGGGAGGAGCTAGAGGAAGACACAGACATTCTAGGGAGGAGCTAGGGGAAGAGAGACATTCTAGGGAGGAGCTAGAGGAAGACAGACATTTCAGGGAGGAGCTAGGGAAAGACACAGACATTCTAGGGAGGAGCTAGAGGAAGACAGACATTTCAGGGAGGAGCTAGGGAAAGACACAGACATTCTAGGGAGGAGCTAGGGAAAGACACACATTCTAGGGAGGAGCTAGGGAAAGACACATACATTCTAGGGAGGAGCTAGGGAAAAACACAGACATTCTAGGGAGGAGCTATAGGACTGCACAGATATTCTTGGGAAGAGCTAGAGGAAGACACAGATTCTACGGAGGAGCTAGAGCAAGACAGACATTCTAGGGAGGAGCTAGAGGAAGACACAGACATTCTAGGCAGGAGCTAGAGGAAGACAGACATTTCACGGAGGAGCTAGGGAAAGACACAGGCATTCTAGGGAGGAGCTAGAGGAAGACAGACATTTCAGGGAGGAGCTAGGGAAAGACACAGACATTCTAGGGAGGAGCTAGGGAAAGACACATTCTAGGGAGGAGCTAGGGAAAGACACAGACATTCTAGGGAGGAGCTGGGGAAACACAGACATTCTAGGGAGGAGCTAGAGAAACACACATACATTCTAGGGAGGAGCTGGAGGAGGACAGACATTCTCAGGAGGAGCTAGAGGAAGACAGACAATCTAAGGGAGGAGCTAGAGGAAGTCATATTCTGGGAGATGCTAGAGGAAGACACAGACACTAGGAAGAGCTAGAGGAAGACACAGAGATTCTAGGGAAGAGCTAGAGGAACACACAGACATTCTAGGGAGGAGCTGGAGGAAGACAGACATTCTAGGGAGGAGCTAGAGGAAGACACAGACATTCTAGGGAGGAGCTGGAGGAAGACAGTCATTCTAGGGAGGAGCTAGAGGAACACAAAGACATTCTAGGGAGGAGCGGGAGGAAGACAAACATTCTAGGGAGGAGCCAGATGAAGACACAGACATTCTAGGGAGGAGCTGGAGGAAGACAGTCATTCTAGGGAGGAGCTAGAGGAACACACAGACATTCTAGGGAGGAGCTGGAGGAAGACAGACATTCTAGGGAGGAGCTAGAGGAATACACAGACATTCTAGGGAAAAACTAGAGGAAGACAATCTAAGGGAGGAGCTAGAGGAAGTCATATTCTGGGAGATGCTAGAGGAAGACACAGACACTCTAGGAAGAGCTAGAGGAAGACACAGAGATTCTAGGGAAGAGCAAGAGGAATACACAGACATTCTAGGAAGAGCTAGAGGAATACACAGACATTCTAGGGAGGAGCTAGAGGAATGCACAGACATTCTTGGGAAGAGCTAGAGGAAGACACAGACATTCTACGGAGGAGCTAGAGCAAGACAGACATTCTAGGGAGGAGCTAGAGGAAGACACAGACATTCTAGGGAGGAGCTAGGGGGAGAGAGACATTCTAGGGAGGAGCTAGAGGAAGACAGACATTTCAGAGAGGAGCTAGGGAAAGACACAGACATTCTAGGGAGGAGCTAGAGGAAGACAGACATTTCAGGGAGGAGCTAGGGAAAGACAGACATTCTAGGGAGGAGCTAGGGAAAGACACACATTCTAGGGAGGAGCTAGGGAAAGACACAGATATTCTAGGGAGGAGCTAGGGAAAGACAGACATTCTAGGGAGGAGCTAGAGAAACACACAGACATTCTAGGGAGGAGCTAGAGAAAGACACAGACATTCTAGGGAGGAGCTGGAGGAGGACAGACATTCTCGGGAGGAGCTAGAGGAAGACAGACAAT